>NW_009191196.1:0-6658 GCF_000690835.1 Fulmarus glacialis | reverse complement strand
CAAAGGGGAAAAAAAAATCCCTGCTGCCACTCAGGAGTTGCACAGAAGCTGTGGATCAGATCAGTGCTGAGAAAATAGCTGGTAACTCAGGATGCTGAACCAAGCAAAACCCCCCCATTGCTAAATGAGCCTTCACATCCCCATGAACAAGTACCGAAGAGGAAATCCCAGGGGTGTAATGAGGCTGGTTGCTTTCATCGCTGGGGTTGCCTCCCTCAGCTTGTGCTCTTTAGTGTGGACGTGGGAGTTACGCTGTGCTGACTTCAACCCATGGATTTAGCAGGCTGTCTTTAACCCCTCGTCCTCACCACCCATCGCCCTCACAGAGCACACGCTCCAGGGTATGCCCGTTGTTTGGCACATCTCCAGCGTGCGTGTGCGTGTTCGGAGCGGTTGCTAAGGCAGCGTAAGGCTGTCCCCCTCTCTCTGTGCATTCAAATTTCTGTCTGATCGAGACATATGTGTATGCTGGGTCCATGCAGCCCAATCCCAGACTGGTACCTGTATGGGAGAGCACAGGCGATGCCACAGATCAGATGTTGAAGTTCTGTGTGCACAGACATCAGTGTGAATGGCTGGTTTCAGCAAAGTGGGTTTCAGTTCAGTTCCCCCCTCCCCAAACTGTGCTGCAGAGTCTGGTGGAAAAGAGGGACTGTCCACTGTCACCTACTAGGACGCAGCACGGAGGTGGCAGGAGATGCATCCCAGGAAGATGCTGAGCGTGTGCCTGTGCAGGACAGAGATGTAACCAGAACCAGGTCACTGCAGGGCTTTGGCGATAGGAGATGTGCGAGTTCTGGTCAAAGAGACAGAAAAGCTGAGTTCATCGGCTGCTGAAAAAGAACCAGGTGGGTGAAAAATGAGAGCCTGTCTGGAACATCTACCTCCATCCTTCCAGGGCGCATGGCAGGAGACTTGCAGGTGTGGTGGTGCCAGCTAGAAAGAGTCATTTGAGCAGAGAGATGTCTGGATTGATGACTTTATTTCAGCTTATTTTAGCAAGTAATAGGTGTGGGGGGATGATGTTTATCACTGAAACCGGAGCTGGCTAGTACTTTAGATCACAGCTCTAATCGGTTGGACTGACTTAGACAGTAAATCACTTTCGCAGCACTAATAACACAGAGTGACGGGTATAGTAAACCCTCTATTGCAGCAATAACCTGGTCCTGCTGGTTCTTTGACTCAGGTTGGTGCTTCTGCGCTGGTTTGTTTATTAAAGCTCCTTCACCAAAGTCACCTGGGTGGCTGTTCCGACTCAGCCATCGAAATGGCTGTTCCCCTGCCATTCCCCAACCTGGCTTAGGCTCTTTTTATAGCCTGCTATAAAATTGTTTATTTTTGCACCTGTTTATAAAGGCTTTTCGGCCACAGGGGTCTCATGATGTTGTTTTCATGGCTTCTGGAGCAGGGCTGCTCTGTTGTTGCTAGAAATAATTGCTGTTAATTAATTCTTTGCTGATTTTTCTTTGGCAAAGCATGTTGAAATAAACAAGTAAGTGAGCAGCATGCTCTGTATCTCAATGTTGTGGGAGCTCTTAGGAGGCATGCAGTGACATCCAAACAATCCCATCCGCAGCCAGAGGAAGGGTAGGACATGGTCCTCAACTTTCTGCGGACAAAGTTAACTGGGGGAGGCCCAATTACCATCTCCAGCTGTTCGGCAGCTTCCTTCAGGCCATCATTTCTAATCTCTTTCTAGAGAAAAACCACAGCTTTGTTTCTACCTAATGCTTTATTCAAATCACAGTTGAGAAATGTTACAGATAGTGATGTGGTCTCAGATGTCTGAACCGGACCGGCAGCTGAAGGCAGCAGTCCGTGATACGAGACCGACTGCTGGGACCTATAATTGCGCCATTTTCTCTTTTCCTCTGTGCCCTTTTAAAATGGTGTCTTTCTGAGGGACTCGGGCTCTGTTGCAGAGACTTCCAGACCAGAAGTGATGTGCTGGGCTTCAGCCCCTCTGTCCTGTGGTCCTGCCGATAGCATCTCCATCATCCTCTTGGCACTGGGCCCCTGGCAGGAGCAGCCAGGGGTTCCCAGCACCCCCAGAGCAGGCAGCAGTTGCCTGGGCCGCTTCCATCTCCACCCTGCAACGGGACATGATGCAGTCCAGTCTCCCGCTCGAATGTCTCCAAGCTGTTCCTGGAAGGATGAGCTATTTGAGCCAGGAAGAGATTAAATTATTGGAATTGACCAAAAGCAATTTCCATGATAAGTGCTTGCCCTGCGGTTTGCACGTCGGACCTGTCCTGCTGCTGTCTCTGACTCAGACTGAAGTGATGACGGCCCGCTCTGAATAATCACTTTGACTTTTCTTGGAGGAGCTGATACCATGATGCATGAATCTCTTCACACATATGTTGGTTTTCTCCATATGGAGCTTCCCCAGGCCGAAGTCTTTTAATTAGTATAAATCAGGAATAATGCTAAAAGCAGTGGTCTACCACTGGCGTAGGTGAATTATTGACTTCATTGGTCTAATTTCATCTTCTCTGAGAGCAGAAAAGAGCCCGTCATTAGGCTGTAGAAATCAGCATACCTCCAGTTGGGTGCCTGGTAGCTGCCATAGAGCCGATTCCCCCAATTCCCCCTCCGCATCATATTTTACATCGTATGAAATGGGTTCGGTACAACAGCAACAGGACTGTTGCAGCGCGGGTTTGCTTGCGTTGAGATTTCCCCGTGGAGCAGACATACAAATATCCAACATCCACAAGCTATCAATTACCCCCTCGCTCTCTAGGATGTCTCTTGGCTCCCAACCACCCCGTCAGAGTGACTGAGCAGCCCCTGCGACCGTACATCGATCCCCAAACCAGCCCATCGCTGCAGGGAGCCTGGCCAGAGCGCAGGCGGAAAGGAAGCTGAACGGATGTCCTGAGCATGTGATGGGCAGACTCAGAAAAGTGGTTGGAGCTACTTTCCTTTTCGTTGCGGCGTGGCTGTGAAAGAGCAGTTCTCAGCTCCGAGGTGTTGCAGAAGCCTAAAAAAATGGTGTGTGAGTCAATCAGCAGAGAGATTTTGCTCTGCACCCCCTTCTTGTCCTCATTCTCCCCATTTCTTCTCCCTTAGAGAGGATGTCTGTGGTCTGGTGTGCATGATGTTACCTGCACGGCTACTAAAAAGGACTCCCCTTTTTTCACACTGGTAACACCGGGCTTTGCAACAGAGTTAACCACTATGCAAATGTGATGAAACCCTGATCTGCAAATACTCCGCAGCGAGGCACTTTTCGAGTTGCACAGCGCCTTTTCTTCTTCGAGGGCCGGTGCAGGTGCAGAGCAGCTCTGCAAACGTAGGACTTCAGTCTGTTATTTCTGCACGCCCCATAATTTTCTCTTGCATCGTCCTCTTCAGCTTGACCAACACATCCTAACGATGCAGATGCAGTGAGTGTGCTTTTCCCTGTTCTATAAGAGAAAAATCCCACAGGGTCCACAAAGCAATTTGCTCAAAATCTGAGAAAGCTGGCATCAGTATCGGATTTTCAGTTCAAGAGTTTTTAATTGCCCTGGTCTGAGCTCTCTGCTCTATGGCATTCCTCCCTCCCAGCTGTAGCCACTCTTGATTTAACTGGCTGACCCAGAAAATAAGATATATAATTTTTTTAACGAACAAACTCTAGGATTTCCGTCAACCTCTGGGTTTTCGGTTTTTTTCTTTTTTTTTTTTTTTCTTTTGAACAGGAAAATATACTGAAACTAGCTGCTTTAGCATGGGTGCGGGTGGCCAGTGCTATGGCTTGTTCACACAAACCTCCAGCTGCAAGAGCTGCCTCCCCTATGGTGCTGAGGAAGCCTATGGGATCCAGCCTGGTGTATCTACTACTCCAGAGAGTTTTGCTTGACTGCAGTTGCAGTGGCATGAATTATTGATATTTCCGTTAAGGTTTGCTGTTCAAACAGGAATTTGTAATGCTTTCCCACGTTACACCGTGAATGCGCTCCTGGGTCACATAAAGGGTTGAGTTTAACACCCTTTTACTTTCATGGTTGTGACATTGATTAGCCATTGCAGGGCTGGGGTTGCAAAATTAACTAAAAAACAGTGTAAACAGCTCTTTCCTAACAAAACAAGGCAGTCTCGGGGTGAAAGGAGCTAATATGGAAGGGCAAGGAGAAGGTATAGTTATGTCTGTGCATTTTCAGGGTGTCACCACAAAGATGGTGAAAAGGTTTCCAGGAATTTCTGAGCATCCTTTGCCCTGACCTCAGTGTCTGGCATTTCCAGAGGCTGCCCTTGCTGCCACTGTGCTTAACACCTCGGGAGATCACATTAATAACGGCCGTTTCTAAGGCAACAACCTTGCAATTTAGAAAAGACTGAGTTAAAAGCGTGCATGTTTACAAACACATTTTACACATAAATATGTATTTATATATGTATGTATATACATTTATATCAGACTTAACAAGTCACTTAGCAGTGGAGAGACAGAAGGCATCTGAGTGAGGGTGATGTATTGACAGTGACAACCGGTCTCCAGAGAGTTTGGCCAGAGACTTTGAGAGAAGTAGGAGCAAATTCATTAAGCGTTCCCTGACAGGTCGTACCCACAGGCAAAATGTGGGGAAAAGCTCAGACGAGGTGTCGGCTCCTGCAGGCAGGAGGGAACAGTCTGATGTGGACAAGCCTGAGCAGCGATGCCCGTCAGCTTCCCGGGAGCCTCCGCCAGCCCTGCCGGGGCAACCTTCACCCTTTACCCCATGCGGGATGGTAAACTCTGGTGCTGTCCCTGCTCTACACCAGGAATCACAATCCTTAAAAGCCAATGTCCATCAGGAGAGCTTCACTGCCTGCTCTGGATCAACACTGTGCTGACTGACACTGGAGCAATACCCCTCTTAACCTTGAATAAAGGAGGAAAATTTCTCCAGGAGGAAATCCATGGAGATAATTTTGTACACGTGAGATTGAATCAAGCCTTTGATTTTCCACTGAACAGAAGTTTATCTGCAATTCTGGCTCATTTAGTTCCAACTTTTCTCCTTCTTTCTCCACGTCCCCTCCACCCACGTGGGCTGTTTGTTTCCCAATGTGAAGTCTGAAGTAATTGTGGTGGGACTTAAATGCTGAGGACCGCTGGTGATCGACCCTTGCTGGCCCTGGTCTCCTGCTCTGCCTGTCCTTTACAAAACACACTTCTCTTGTCATTGACAACAGGCTCTGTGATATTTGATTTTATTACAAGATATAAATTTCTGTCTGCAGCCCTGGCTTCCAGCACGCGGAGGAGAGAGAGGGATTGCCTAGCAACCAGGAGAACAAAAATTTAAGAGAATCAATAAGTCTTAATGGAAAGCTAAACAGAGACTTTAAAACCAATCCCCCTCCCTCCTCCCAGCCCCTGCCCTCGGTAAGTTCATGATGATGTGCAGCACCCTGGCTGTGGCATGAAGAATTCAGCAAGTGCATATTCTGGAAAAGCCAGAGTGCAAATGAAAACCTAACCTAACCTGGGCTTAGGTAAAGCTCTGATCCTGTAAGCATTTACACCGACAAGCTTGAATATAGCATGTGTGTGGAGGCATTAGGGCTAAGATACTGTGCTGGAGCTGGTTTTACTCAGCGGATGTTGGAAGTCAGTGCTCAGCTCCAGGTGACTTGGAGGTTGAAGAAGGCGAGGGTCTGGATGCAGCAGCTCAACTTCTCCACAAAAGGCCCGTGTGTGGGATTACGCCTTTGGTTAGCGTGGGAATGAGTTTCCAGACATCATCAACCTACATGTGTAAAACCAGCAAACCCCAGCACGATGCGTAACGCTGCGTAGAGTCAGCAAGGAACAGGCCGACATCGTTTTAAAACAGTCAAAAATCAACTTGGTTACCGTTGCTTGTCTGTAATGCAAAGGTCATTTAGGAAAATGTATTCCAGGCAAGGGGGGCATTGTAAATGTACCAGGCCATGATTCTGCCCGTATTTAAGGGTGTATGCTATTTTCTCCCATAAAGTGTTCCCTGGAACCTGCTCACATCCATGTACGTTTGCAGGACCAAGATGGTGATTTGGTTGTGGAAGTTTTCCAGGAGCTACTGGCACCCTCCTCCTGCAGACGTTCATGCACGCCCTGAACCTCGTGGGGAGTATGAACGGCGTGAGCTGAGCTTTGCAGGAGGGTGCTCTGCTTTGTTGGAGGAAGCAGAGATGGACAATTTGAATGGGGGACTTGCTTTGCAAAACCAAAAACGTTTCTATAAGCAGAGCTGTATGAACCACAAATAGGCCATAGCAGCGTCACAGATGCCTGTGACCCACACCTGAGAGGAAGGTTTCAGCAGGGGTTAGGGCAGCAGCCTACAAGGCACAGCTCTGAACCCCTCCTTGGCCAAAGGCTTCCCACATCACCGCCCTGAGTCACCCTCTAGCCCTGGAAAAACAAGGACGGGAGCCTGTAGGTGACATGACATGCAGAGTGGCCGCAGCCCTCAGCCCCAACATTACGGCCATGAGATGACACGGGGAAGCTGTAACCCTGCCCCAGAGGTGTCTTCTCCCCCTTGGCACCATGGAGGGGTGTGGAAGTGTGGGAAGATGCTTGGAGGACATTCCTGCCAAGATGCAGACATGGAAGGTGGAGGTGATGTGTGCTTGGAAGGACAGGCGGGGGGGGGTCGGACTGTGGGTAGGTACCAGTTAAATGTTTACGAGTACC
>NW_009191195.1:1085-16697 GCF_000690835.1 Fulmarus glacialis | reverse complement strand
CTTAATGATTCTATGATTCTATAATTTCTGCTTACTGTATTATGCTATACTCCTAATGAGACAAATAAAAAGGAGTTTATTGGGAGAGATTAAAGTGTAATTTTCAAGTAAGTCCGACAGCATCTACCATGAACGTGTTTGAGAGTTGAAATTCAGTATTGTTTGTACTTTTACCTATTCAAAATTGTATTTTGTCTACATATCTTGTGATACAAACCCACAAGATTCTTTAGGTAAAGAGCTATTCTGTAACAATAACAATATAGAACAAGGCAAAATAGAAAAACTAAAATGTTTGGTGTAACTGAATATAATATACTTTAAATGACGAAAATATCCTGAAGATTTGATAATCACTTTCAGGTAGCAGAAGTCTTGATTGATTTGATTCAACATATGTTGCATATATTAACATATAGATACGAATAATAGCAGAATAACAATGTGTCATAATCACACAGTAACATTTCCTCAAAATAATGTAGCTGTAATGAAACATATTAAAATAAAGACATTTGAGGGGTGAAGTGCTGAAACTCTGATTTCAAAATCTAAAACACACAAGTGAAAGCACTGGGAATCTATGATGAAATTTCTCATTTTTTATTACAAAATCAAAACATTTTCTTTAAGCCTTTATCCACAGATGTTGCAGCCTTATTAAGTAGAAGCAAATACTATATGTGGTGACGATATTTGAGTATACGTTTCAAAAAGTTGAAAGCTATGATGCTCTGATTGAAATACAACTATCTACAAAGGTACACTGCTGCTCTTGATCATAATTAAATTTTTAAGCAACATTTTCCCCTTTAGTTAATATTTATTAACATTCCTTCTCTATTATTATTATTTAATTCTGTTTGTAAACATGCTTACTTCTATAAGCTTCAAGCCAGAATTATTGTGGCAAATGATCAGGAAAAACCTTCTGTATTAGCTATACAACTTCTAGTGTAAAGAAGCTTTTTGGAAACGAAACTTTTTTGAAAATGATTTACACTTTAAATGGAAGAGTATTATATTACTGTGCCAGAATGTGAAATAAGGAATTTTTCATTTGTGTTGTTCAGGTTTTTTGTTAGATTACTACAGCATATGTAGAATCATCTTTTCGCTAACTTAAAAACAAGCTCAACAGATCAGTAAACAGATTTTTAAAGAGACTGCCATATGTGCCAAGTAGTTAGTAAGAGTAATAAATATAGTTGTAACAAACAGTGAGATTTGCATCTGTGTGAACTACAACAATAAGTAGCCTGAAAGAAAAGAACTCTGTAATCCATGATCACTCAACAAAGGGTCAACCATCACACCAAAGAAGCTGCTGATTGAGGTGGTAATCTGGTTATCTGGTTGCACAAGTCTCAAGTGTTCTGCTGAAAACTTTTTGCATGCCAGATTCTTCTAGGGGGTTATAATTTCTAAACATTAGCTAGAAATCCTAGGAGAGCTGGAGACCCACACTGCTGTGGCATTGCTGAGGCAGGGACTGAAGGGCCCAGGGGGCTGACTTGAGGTCCTGGGCCATGGGTAGGGTGGGGGGAGCTCCAGGGCGCTGAAAGTGGGTCCTGGGCTGTAAGCAGGGTGTGGGGAGCCCCAGGGACTCTGCAGGCATAGTCAGGTTGGGAGGTGCCCTCAGGATTTGGGCATACAAACTGCTAAGTCCCAATTTTATAGTAGTAGTAGCTCTTGTCACTGGTGGTGCAGTAGACAGAAAACACAGGACCGGAAAATGAAACAGAAGCGTGAAGGCTCTTGAGCTCTGGCAAGTCTGTTGTTCCTCTGTTTCCTTCTTTCTTGATCATCCTGTCTGGCTTCTCATTCATGTCCTTCTAACAAGCCTCTCTGAAACTGGATCTTTGAGCTTCTGCCAATTCTCCATATGGGAGAATGACTCCATTAAAAAACAATTAGCAATTGATTGTGATGGAGTCAACAGAGTTATTGGTGTTTAAAAATTATTTGAAATAGGAAGGTTTTCCCTCCTTTGGAATAATGAACTTTAATATCCCATTTCATGCTCTACATATGGAGCTCGACAAAGAAAAAGAAGCTGGAAAATGCTCAGCCTTGTCCAATGGCTGTTATAGTTTGCCCAGGCTCACAACCATGCAAAAATATGTTCAAAACTCCTACTAGTTTCTTGATCCTATCATATGTGTTCTGAGATCTCCATTATTAGAGTATTATTTCATATAAACTAAACCAATAATAATAACATAATCCTGCTACACAGTTACGTTTTGTAATGGAGATATGCCTTATACTTTGTTTCATAAGCAGAAGTAAAGCAAACTGGAATATATTGTAAATCAATCATAATTTTGTGCAGTTTTTTTAGAAAAAAACTGCTGTTGTATATAGTTAGTAATGTTCTGTAGGTATTTTTACTCATGTTTAAGGAATCTCAGGCTAATTTCCCTACATATCCCTGACATTAGTACTCCATGGTTTGGAGAGCTGCACATTGGTCGCATGCTAAAATGCACCACAGAACATTGAAAAAGCAAATACAGACTAATGTAGAAGCATCTGGTAAGAGGCCCTTTTTCTGTCCATCACAAACTCTACTTCATTGGAAACCTCTGAGCTGAAAGCCCATGATGATTGTGAACTTGGGAAATCTAACATACAGTTAGCTAGGTAATAGGTGAAACACCTCAATCTGCTGGAAAGAACAGAAGCAGAAGTTTGTGCTAGACCATTAGTTCAGGAGAAACTTCTAAATCAGGTTATTATTTTCTGATCTGAATACCACACGTGGCATTATTTATTATTTTGAAACTGTTACATAATTAGAGACATGATTATCTTTTGTAATTTGCAGATTTTTTTTTCAGTCCTAGTGAAAGAATAATTTATTACACATTAAAATTCATAACCTCATACATTTCCTTACACTTGTACACTTGCAGGAACATAACTATTATCTGTGAGAAATATGCCCCCCCTCAAATTCATAAACTCTTAACAGAAAAATGTATGCCAGACTGTATTCATTGTTTGATTCAAAACTGGGCATCAATTCCTTTCCCATATTGGAACCAGAATTAATTTGCCAAATTCCCATTCAGATGAATTAGTTCTGCATAGGATATGATAAGATATCACTTAGATTAATGTGTCTCCAGCACATTACCTGTAATGATGGTCAGATTAATTCATTAAAACTTTGACCATCATTAGAAATAATGTCCTCAGCAAACATTAATCAAGTAGATACTTCATATCATATTCTATATGGCATTGAATGTAAATTACATGAAGTAACTCTATATGAATTTCAAAACAATAATTGGTTCACATTATTGCTTAACTGAAAGTAATTCAATGTTGTTATATAATCGTACAAATATTTTGTTATATAGAGGTGACTGCCTCTTATACAGGATATGGGTAAGACATACCAAATACACATTGGTATAGTAAAACAGATCGTAATGCCGTTTAACATTAATACTTTTTAGATTCTGGATGAAAACATTTCACCTTCCAGGGAACAAACAGAAATAGAGTTCTAAAATGAACTGAAGTACAGATCAATAAAATAATTCAGATTGGCATCAGAAATCAAGATAGAATGTACCTCAGCTTGCAATCCTACAAGAAATATAGGATACATAAAATTGAACATTTCTGGATCTGACAGATATCCTGATGTGGCAGTTACTATGTTCTTATTAACAGCTTTAAACAAATCAATAGAACTTATTTCTCAAGGAACTTAATTAGATGCTTTTTTTTGCACTTATTACACCCATAAAAAATGTTGTTTGAGGAAAACCAAATGGATATCTTTTCATGTAAACTAAAACTACTTAAAATGGTATGTTGGTTCAAAATCCTATGTTAGATTTGCTTATGTAATTACATATTTTCTCTTCACATTTATCATAATTATGTTTTAGCTAAGAATGAAAGCTTTGATAATTGCCTACCTTTTAAGAAGTGTAACTTCCATCAAAGCCATTGATCACATCTTTGATTTGGACTAAAGAAGTGTTGATACTTGACACGAAAAGCCCTGTTCTTTCATGATGGCTAGAGTTCCGCAACATTTATTTGCATTGTATTGTTACCAATGGGAAGTACTGATATGAAACTTCCCGTTTCAAGAGCGATTGAACTATAGTCATCTTTCAAAACAAAGGTTTGTTTAACAGAACAGCCATGAGATTTAGGCAACCAATGCCAAAACCACAGGAATTATTACTCTGTCAGTCCTCTTTTCTCCTGGGCAGATAGTGTCTTCATATTTGCATGAAGAGATTGTAGCGTTCATTTTTGCAGTCATCTCACGACAGTGCTGAGAAGTTAAGAAATGTGAGTGGTACTTTTTGAATAGTTTGATAGCCTTCAGCAGCCTAACTGCTAGCCCTCTTTACTGTTCTAATTATGCATGATATGGCATACAGATTATCAATCCAACCAGTAAACCCAATTAGCACGAAAAAGAAAAACAATTATTTTATTGTTTATATCACACTCTATTGGGCAAAAGCAATGAAGGAAGGACAGAAGTAGTTCCCTATTTTATATATAAGGAAGGTTTTCATTGTCTGCAAAACTGATCTATCCCATTTAAACCAAGAGGCCTACAATGTATTACTATTTTTGGATGGGAATCCAAGTTCTAATAATAATAACTTTGATACTTTCACATGATCATTTGTTCTCTAGAAGAACCAGGTTTTGGAGATACTCTTTGTTCAAAGGACTTCAAATAAAGCATCCTATCCTCTGAAATTCACTCTCAGTTTTGGCAGAAAGATGTTAGGTTCTGAAAAATATCTATATTACGAGGTCAAAGATATTATTTTAGGGAAGTACAAACTGAACATACCAAGAAAAATCTTATTTTTCCAGGAGCATTGAACTAGCAACATTATCCAAACATTAGGAAAATATTCACCCAGTACATGACACAACCTTTCTTGGTTTCAGATTAATCACAGGAAGCTATTTAGTCCTTTCCACCTTACCTTTTAAAGCAAGGTGAGAATTTCAGCTGTTTCAACTTGAGTCTATCTAGAAATGCATGATCGATCTTTCTGGTCCACGCAGCAACTTTTTTGAACCACAGATCATATCAATGCTACATCAGGTAATATCCTGTCCTTCTATTGACAGTATGCTATTTTGTGATAAAGCACCCTAATAATGGAAATAAGGCTTTTAAAGTAATTTCTCTGCACAGCTTTCTTAAGCAGTTAACCTTCATTCTGCAACAAAATAAAAATGGGTGGTGAATTTTTTGGAAACTTCTTTCAGAGGCCTGAGTTAGCCACTAACAACTGTATAGTAAATACATGTAATTCTAGATTATGGTTATTCTGGAGAATCAAATACTTTCTCCACTGAGCTTTGACCTGAAAAGGCCTTTATTGGAAATATATTTGCTAATGTGAGGTATTTCTTTTCATAATCAAACACATAATTTAACAGAACAGGACAGCCTTTTAAAGCCATTCCACAGTATTACATAGAGTTATCGAATATTTAAATTCTCGAAGCTATTTTTAAAATCCTGTAGATAATGTATCACTTTTCATTAGTTTCTACTGATAATTTATACATTTTAATTGTGGATTAATAAATTAGTAGTTGAAATTAATAAAAAGCATAAAATAATTTCAATTTTTTAGGAATGCAATGGAAAGTTTGAAGAATTTAAACTACCATAATTTAGAAGTAAATCTAAACTGGGGGGTATGGATTTAGAGATAAAATAATATTAATCCAGGTGGAAAACTGAAACATTTGATGATGAACCTAAGCCTGGATTAATATGTATATCATTGCTGAAATGCTATAACCAGAGTTGTTTTGACATAATAGAGGTTGGACAAGATGGCCTCCAGAGGTCCTTTCCAACCTCAATGATTCTGTGATTCTGTGATAATAAAGACACTTAAAAATATTGAATGCAAGAAGCACTAGATTTTTTTGTTTAGGTTGTTAATGAGCATCCATGACAGAGGGTCACTCACCCAAGACAGTTGGTACTAATACTGTCTCAGTTACACTTTCATCTTTGCTAAACAATCAATAAAGAATTAATGTTCCAAAAAGAATAATCTCTAAACAAACTCCTAAACCTGTCCTTTTTGATCAAGAGTGCTAATGAAGAGCATTGTGGGGTGGCATGGGGAAGGAAGGGAGAGGAAAGGTTTCAGAGTATGTTAAGGTCTAAATTTGATTCAACGCATCCTTTGCAGGTTCTCTTTTCCTTCTGCATATTAGAATGAAGACAGTTTTGAAAGTCACTTCATCAGGTTTTATCACGAGGTTTATCCCGTATCAACTATTAAAAGGATAATTTCTAAATTAGGTGTTAGAGATACTATTGCAATCTATTTGACTAACAAACCTTATTTTACTCAGAAAAGAAGACAGACATCATCAAACATGCTCTCATGGCTTATTTTGATGTATTATCATTAACTTAACCCCATTTCCGTAAGAGCATAATCAAGTTAAAAATGAAGTAGTAACAAAATGTATCTGACACTCTAGAAAAAGATAAAAATTATATTCACTGTCATAAACATATATAAACATATGTCAAGCTATTTGAAAGTTACTATTATCAAAGAAACTCATATTAAAGACATCATGGAGATATCCTGGACAGAATTCAGGTTACACGTTTGCCACTTGAGTGTGCAGAAGAAAACCTAATCACTTATCTAGCTGTAGAATGAAAAGCAGTGTAAAATTTTTTTGCCATAAAATTCCAGAAATAAATGAATGAATGAAATGCATTCCATTATTTCCCTATACTAAATAAAATAGTCTCATTACATATCATATATCAAAAAATAGACCAAGTTTCCACTATTTCCTTTCAGACCTGCATAAAAATAAAATAAAATAAAAAAAATCCCTTGGTTTTATTGGCATACCTAAGCTTCTCATTCTTGAAGTTCAGCTGTAATTGTAGAAGACAAAATTGGCTAATATCCAGCCTAGAAAAAAAACCATGCAGAGTAATCTCATAACAGCGATCACAGGCAAACTCATGCTGTCATTGTAATATATGTTAACCAACTACACTGCTAGCTATAACACATTCATTGAGCTTTTAGAGTCAATAGGCACAACTTCAACCATGGTTTCCAATGCTGAAAGTTTGAGTGAGTATCATTCAATATCTGACTACTCAAAAAACTATTGTGTCTGAAAAATATTTTTAATTACATATTAATTAAACATATTTATTTAAATTATTTAAAAGTAAGTATTAAAGCTTCAGTGTTTGACAAACATAATATGTGGTTTTATTTCTCTAGCTTTGTAGAACACTAGACATGGGCTACCCATATTCTGTGGTCTCTGAGCAATCTAAAATAAATCATTACATTAAATCTAGACATCTAAAGCATAAATGTAGAGGACAAAGCCAAAGACACAGAACATGTAAGAGGACAATGTCCCTCTTCTATTTAGTTCTTGAATGTAATTTTTGAAGGCTGCCAATAACAGTTATAATGCAGCCGAGAGACACTTTACATTCTAAGGATATACTTTGTAAAAGGTGATGAGATAACACAAGCGTAAGTTTTGTGAAAGACTAGTCAAAATGCTTTCATTTCTTCCACTACACTTTAATAAGTGTAATAGCCTTCAGTTCTTCCGTTTAGACATAAAGTCAATAGATACATGACCACCTCTAATGTAATAATTCTGAACAGCACAAATCTGTATTCTAACCACTGATTCACAGGGGGAGAAATAACTGGTGATCCCTGAAAGTACGCATAGACATGACTTTGACCTTAATTATGATTTAAAGAGCTTAATGGAACTGGCAAAGAATTTCAGTTCTAGTAAGTTTCAAATGTAGGTCCATAACTTTTCTTAAGGCCAGTTTTGGCTCTAAGTTGACACTACAAGAATATAAAAGCATTACTGCACCATCTCTGGTTACTTTGACATAAAGTATTGTAGTGAGGAAAACAGAGGTAAATTTCAAACCCTAGTCTGAAGCCTGACTCAGAGAACCCATGATATTAGTAATTGCCAATGAATTTCAGAAGGAAAACAGGGACTTGGGCAGATGGTTCTTTTTACTCCTCCTTTCAGGGAACTGCACTGGTCTTTTAAGAGAGCTTTGATCTGTGCTACATTCACATTAAGATAAAGGAGAGAAACAAGAAAGCTGGATTTCTACTTGGTATTGAATAAAAAAGTTAGCTGACCTTATATTCCATTAAAAGGGTAGCAGTCCAGCCTGGCTTTAGACTAAGCAGCTCATGCATTATAACACAGTTGTAGAGTACCTTTTTTATGTTGTGGTGGTTTGCTACATTAATTAGTTTTTTCCTATTCACAGACCTGTATACTTATTTTGCAAGGAAGGCCAAACATAAGAAAAGTTTTCTGTTGTTTTGGTTTTTTTTTCCATTTCATGTTCTCCATCTTTTCTGAGCATATTGGACAACATCATGTCTGTTTGAGGCTACTGCAGGAATTAAGCAACTGTAATTCTTCAGATGATTAATAAGAATACTATACCTTTTTGAAAGTTCATCATATCGTACAATCTGAAGTTAACATTCATATTCGGTAAAAGCTGCAACTCCAGTAGCTGAGTACCCTCATTTCTATTGTATTGTGTTGTATTGTTTCGTACTTTATGTGATGTTATGTTATGCTTTTTTATTTTATTTTATTATTTTATTTTATTTTGGTTTATTTTATTTTATTTTAATTAGCTCATGTCCTACTTTCAGAATAAACTCTTACTATTTTTTTGCCCCTTACATATGAGAGAGATTCTCAAGGTGATAGTGGTTATTAACTGTAATGTAACAGTAGCTCTTTGATAGATACAACAATACATGTATATGCATCTCATTCACACAATACATGAGTGGCTTTGATGAATCGCACGTAAAGTACAATGGAAAGACACTGCAGAGTATGTTTAAGCATTAGAAGCAGAAAGAGCAAAGAGTGGTGACCTGAACAAAGGCTTTTCATATGTTCATATTTCATTTGGGGAAAGCAAAGACAGTACTAACAAAAGAATTTATTGGGAAAATTTGGTCAAGAAAAAGCATAGGCAGGACATGAGAAGAAAGTCTCATATCCATTAAAGTAGTGAGGTTCTGAAACACACCTCCAGTGAAAGTAATGGGAAAAACAAACCTAATATTTTTTATAGTAAAATGTATGAATGGAAATATATCTAGGCTTGATGACCTATGCTAAACTTCTTCTAAACTTTGACATAAAAAATTAGGATTCATCCTGCCTAATTTTTCAGGCCTAATTTTAATGCCTGAAATGTTGGCATCTGTATCTAAGCTAATAATCTGAACTACTTTTTCAGTCAATGAATAAAAACAGGCACTTTCAAAATATAATTAATCTGATTTATTTTCGATGTCTGCCTTAAGATGAAATGAAACTCATTCTCAAAAGTAATGCTTGTTCTGTTACTAATATCTTAATTTTTTAAAAAAAAAAGGGCATTTAATATGAGATACATAGTAATAAAATGTTCTTCCTTACATTGTAGCAACAGAATAATAGCATAAATACAAGGTAAGCTTTAATTGTGTTTCAAGCTGACAGAAAGGCCTCTCTTAAAAGGGCTTTCTCAACCACCACGACATCAAGCTTTTGAGATTCACTTTGTCATTTCATGTTTTGTAACCTTCAACATTTCTTTTTTGCTTCTTCTCTGTATGCATTTCTTCTTCAAACAAATGCTTTACGTTAATCCCTTCATTATAATGAATATGTTTCTTGCAAGAAAGTATGTTTTAATTTGCAAATTATTTGCAAGGAACCTTTTCCAACAAAAACCTGAACAGCCTTTTTGGTGAGAGTTTGTGCAATTTTCCATTTTCTTTAGAATGAATATCTAGAAGATGAATACCCCATAAAGCTTTCATATGCACTCTAACTTTTTAAATGTAATGTGTTTTGATTGGTTGACCATCTTCTCTTTCATCCTCAGAGGTTGTAAGAGCTGTGGAAGCAGGGTACATGAGCACCCATTAAAACAAAGAACACTGAAAAGGTCAAAGTAGCACTATGCTGTTCGCTTTTTACACAGTGTTTGTTGAATTAAAAATCTCATTCTTGCAGTAATGGGTATTGCTGGAGGAAAAGTGCACAAGTAACACAATCTAAAAAACTCCAGTCCTCATGAGGTCTAGTTAGTACAGTTTCAAACAAAAGAAATAACACTGCTACTGACTTAAACTTTATTTTATGTTGTTTCCTAAGAAAATCTTATTTGCATTTCAATAAAATTGATTTACATTGTAATAAAAACCCGCAAATATGAAAGAAATAGTTGCAAAAAGGTTTCTTACAAATATAGAACATTAGACTTCATAACTGAGTGGTAATTCTATTTTTATGTATTTGGTTAAACAACGTTGTGTTTCTAAAACATTCCTGAATATTCATTTTACATGAATATTAATTTACATGAATATTAATTTACATGTTTTTATGCTTCTGCATACTGAAAGAATACAGCATGTTTCCTCCCCTTATATAACAAAGATCAAATAGGTCTTTGCCTGCATTTTTCCTTTATTTGGACTTAGCAGTAGCTATGGAGAAATTTATGTAATAGTAGTAGTAAGGAGAATTCCTGATTCTAGGAACAGCAGTTCTTTCTAGACTTAATATTGACTTCTCAAGTGGTAGGGGAAGCTCTTTTTTTTTTTTTTTTTTTTAATTATTCCTATATATGCTTCAGTTCCACACAGAGGCAGATAGACTCTACCCCTAAATAATTTTGATGGACTGACAGCTGACAGAGATGGAATTTAAATTACCACTATCAGTGGCTCAGGTTTTCTATGAAGAACATTCAGTGCATTCTATTTAGCAGTATTTCAGCTGCGACGTATTTTGTTCTGGCCTAAAGCCAAGGAACATTTAAACATATGGGCAAGATAATTAGAACATTTCAAAATCTGCCACTTCAGAATCATAATACCGGTGGATTAAACTGACCAATTTTTTCTGACCTATAGTAATGCTTTGCATTATGCTATTAGAACAGAACTGTAGCAACACTTTACTTTGTTACCTGCCAAGGTTCTAATGAGACATTAATTTCAGAAAACATTTTAGTACATTTTCAAAATAGAAGATGAAATGGGAAAAAACAGACATTTGTTAGAGTAAACAGTAAGCTATCACAGAGAAGCGCAATATACCCAATTTCAAAGCATAAGAATAATTTTGTTATGAATAAATAAACAATCTGTCCTCTTTGCCAGTAGTTCCACTCAGCATCATTAGACAATTTTAAAGTAACTGCATAAGTAAAAGTGTCAGGCCCTTAAAGTTTTTGTCTATGAACATACAGAAGCTCAAATCATGCAGAAAAATTGAAGGTGTAAAAATTTCTGAATCTCAGCAGGCCTTCAACAAAAAAATAATCAAGTACAAAGCTGAAAACCCATCTCTAATGTTCAGTTTTGACGTTGGTGTGGACAGTAATATCATTAATAGTTCACTTCTGGTCTGCTCATGATGAGATGTTATCATGGGTCACAGCCTTGGCCTCTGACATTTCAAGTCAACTTTCTGAAATGACAGTGCAATCTCACGTGGAGATACATTAGAAGTTTGCAGAAGATTTTGCTAGAAATAAAAGCTACAGGATAATTCCCCCTACAAGTAGCAGCTGTTTGTCACCCACTGATTTTGGTCTTAGGCTAATTGCCATGCTAACAGATTGCTGATGATTTCTGAAGTTCAGAGGCTATGCAGAAAGAGATGGGGATTACTAGCGAACTTGTAGCCAACAAAGGGGAGAAAAAGGGATTTCAAATTACATTGTGTATACTGGAATTTTCAGAAATAGTAACTGGGTACTTTTTACAGATTAATGCTACTTCTGTTCAATATTGTAAAAGTGTCCTAGCAATCAGTGAAGGTGTGTTTATTAAACTCCTCTGGAGAGCTGCTGGCTGATGCACTGCTGCAAATTTTTATCTATCAAGTATGTACTAAAATTTAATATATTATTTTAACTATTACAGGAAGTTTGCAACCTGAGAAGTCATTTAACAACTTGCAAAATGGCAGAAAAACATTGGCAATGTTGAGAAATCCCTTTTATTCCAGGTGAACATGAAAGCAAACAAGGTAAATTTTCAGCAGTAGTGGCTTGTCCAGAGAGCAAGGTGTTCTAAAACAGCCCAGCTTTAGGCTACACCTTTCACGCTAGTGCTGCACCTGCTGCAGAAAGATCTGTGTCAGATCTCTCTTCCACTGCTAACATTAAGGATTTTGGAGGGCTGTTAAAGGGCACCCATATCCAGTTTTAAGGATTAACAGTGCTGATGGGAAACAGATTGGTTCAAACTCACAATTCTCTCTGGGACTGAAGTATAAGTGCTATGAAATGTAAACAAATTATTTAGCTATTAAACAAGCAGCCATGGGAAGTAGCCACAGTGCATTTTATCGATGTTAATCAATAGTGGAAAAATTAAAAAAACACAACAAGGGTTCACAAGGTGATGTAGTTCAAACTGAAGTTACGTAACATCAGTGTGCGCTTGTATGTGCTTTCATATACATGCACTTGCTATGTTCTAAAAAGTAGGTCTGGTTTGTGAGTGGTGGCACCTAGAGTCCATATAATCAGAACCACTTCCATTTCTGGAAATCTTTTTTCCCCCTTGATCCAACAAAGGTGTCTTCTGTTTCTGTGCAGCTTTGGAATAAGATCTTACAAATGGCATTGACTATGATCTCAGGCAGGATGGTGTGTTAACCCAGAATGTTTTATTTAACCTTCTGTCCAAACGAACGTGGGAGAACCATATACAAACTGCCACTATCAGAAAGTCTTCCTAGGTTTGCCCACTTACTGTGCCCTGTCTTCTCAGTGCACCTATGTCCTTTCCATTTTATCAACACAATTCAAAATCTTAAAGGGCCAAGACACTCTCAATTCAATTTTTAAATTGAAATACAAGTTACATGAAAAATACTAAAATATATGGTATAATTTAGAAATACTGCAGAAACTTTTTTTTGACATCTTATTTAGCTTGTAATTAGCAAATAATTCTACAGTTTTGTTTCAGAGAGCATTACAAGCTAGATTTTTTTTTTTAAGTCTACTTGGTATTTCATCGTTTATTTCAGTATTCCTAGCTAATATCAATTAGCTGACTAAGTATACTGCATTGAATTATATGCTATAAAATCAATAATTAAAGTCACTAAACTTATTTAATATCCAGTATAAGAATTCATTATACTTCATCAAAGGAGCTTATTCAGTATGAGTGTTGAAGAGTACTGGAAAACAGCCTGAAAGCCCTGCTAACATCAAGACCCAATCAGTTAAGAACCAACCCAAAGTTATTCTAATTTTTCTAATATCAGGATATTAGAATAATGTACCAACAAGCATTTTCCAAATATTATATAACCGATTAGTATCACTCTGTGTTTAACTTCATTTAATGAAAGAATCCTCCTATATTAGTAGATTAGAAAGAAGGATAAACTAAAATGTAAAAGGAATAAGGTTCCTATCAGCAAACAAGTGAGACTCAATTTTGCCTTCCAATATGTAGGGTTGAATTGTGATTCTGAATCTTATTGATACAGGAATGCAAGTCTAAGGTGAAAAGGCTTTTAGAATGCTAATCTACAAAATGCTGGTAGATTTCCCTATATAAATTTTCCTCCCAAAAATGACCTGTTATTTACTCTCACTATCTTGTTTGAATTTAAATTTAAATCTTTTTTAGAAAGCTATGTGTTTCCTTTTGATTTTACATTTTTCCAGTCTTTCTACTCATTTAATTTCCATAGGTAGGTTGAAGTGTTTTACAAAGCTAGTGGAACTTACACTGAAATGCACAAGAAAGTTGTAATTAATCATAATTTTGTAACAGAATGTCTGTGCAAAGACAAAGCTTATGTTCATGATCATTTATGCTTGCAGATTCACAAAGCATCACCATAGCTGTGATGATAAGTTTAATCTAACAAAAGAAGTGTAAAATCAAGAGAAGCTGAGATTTTTTTTTTCCCAGCAAAAATTCACAGAAAGCAGTTTTCTGCTGTGTAGCAGAAGTAGAAAATGCCATCTCTTTCCCAAAGAACACACAGTTTCAATGAAATACAGTTTCTGCCTGAAATCAGATGACAACAGCTGCTACAATGGGATGACCATTCTTACTAATAAAGATTAATATGTCCAATCTGAAAATACTAAATAAAAGCATTGCAACATCCTCCCCTATGATATGCCTTTTCAGCTTTCTCATCAAATCAAATTCAAACTTTGAATATACCAGAAGCAGCTGGGGAAAAAAAAAAACAAAACAAAACAAAAAAACAAACAAAAAGGGAATTAATAAGAGAGCTTTAAAACAGTAAATAACCCAAGAGAACAAGAGTGTGGAAACTTTCATAGACAGTTCAGAAGAACAACCAGAATTCAAATGAGCCAGTAATGTTTACAGGCAAAACCACTGAGCTATCTCCAATGCTGAGTTTGAATAGTTTTATAGTTCAAGTTGCTCCATTTCTAAAGCTCTCACCAAGGCTTAAAATATGACTAAGGTAATTTACCCCCCAATATGGCATTAAATTTAGCAGTTCTTAATGTTCACATATAATCCATTTAATTTTGGTGAACTACAGCAGTGTAAGTGAAAATTGATGGAAGACTGATATAATTATACCCTACCAATAACCAGATTATTTTAAGAGGCTGTCAAAAAGATTTAAAATGTAAAGATTTTCTAAAGCCATCCTGGAATAGTATTTAATAGGGATATTTCTTAGTTCAAATAAAGTTTTTTTTCTTTTCTTAGCTCAAAGATAAAATAAAATAACCATAAAGAGAGCTAAAATTTATTAAGCAACAAAAAGTTATCAAAACAGCATATATCATAGAATCACAGAATCATAGAATAGTGTGGGTTGGAAGGGACCTTTAAAGGTCATCTAGTCCAATCCCCCTGCAATGAGCAGGGACATCTTCAACTAGATCAGGTTGCTCAGAGCAACATCCAGCCTGACCTTGAATGTTTCCAGGGATGGGTGTCCTGGTTTCAGCTGGGATAGAGTTAATTTTCTTCCTAGTAGCTGGTATAGTGCTGTGTTTTGGATTTAGTGTGAGAAGAATGTTGATAACACATGGATGTTTTAGTTGTTGCTAAGTAATGTTTACAGTGGTCAAGGACTTTTCAGCTTCCCATGCTTTGACAGGTGCACAAGAAGCTGGGAGGAAGCATAGCGAGGACAGCTAACCCAACTGGCCAACGGGATATTCCATACGATATGACATCATATAAACTAGGTGGCATGGTCCGGGAAGCAGTGATCGCTGCTTGGGGTCTGGCTGGGCATTGGTCAGCGGGTGGTAAGCAATTTCATTGTGCATCACTCATTTTCTATATTCTACCACTATTATTATTATTATTATTTTCCCTTCCTTTTCTGTTCTATTAAACTGTCTTTATCTCAATCCACGAATTTTACTTACTTTTCTCTCCCCCATCCCACTGTGGCGTGGGTGCAGTGAGCGAGCAGCTGTGTGGTCTTTGGCTGCCTGCCGGGTTAAACCACAACAGTCCTTTTTGGCGCCCAATG
>NW_009191195.1:0-317 GCF_000690835.1 Fulmarus glacialis | reverse complement strand
ATCTTCAGAAACTCCTTTTTCTTCTATCCTCTTCATGAAGCCCTCCACAACAGTTCTTGAGAATTTTGAATATCCTTGGGATGTTCAAAAAAGCATGTTCCTATTGCTATGTCTCCTGAATGTGGTTCAGGTGTTGTTTAGGGTTAAACAACTATTTAGAAATACTGTCCTGGCAGCAGACACAGTGGCTACTCAAACCCCCGCAACAAGCACTGCGGCTATTCGAACCCCATGACAGGCACTGTAGCTACACAAACCCCAGTGACAGACACCACAGCTACTCGAACCCCGGTCACAGGCACTGCAGCTACTCAAAC
>NW_009191194.1:0-39165 GCF_000690835.1 Fulmarus glacialis | reverse complement strand
ATAATAATAACTATGTGATAATTTTATTCCATTTTCTGTACTTTTCAACTCTTGCTGATGCAGTAACAAGCATTGTAATTGAATCTGCTATTTCTTTACTAGCCTATGTGATTAGGAAAAATTTAAGTGGTTATCTAAGCTAGTATAAGTAGTATTTTGAACTACCGTATTTCATTTTCACCTGTATAATTTGACTATGAAACGATACTAAAATAGACATAAAGCAAGGGAAACCTACTTTTGCAATTTTTCATCTTACAAGAAATAAATTGAAGGTTTTTCTGCACAACTTACTAAAATGAGATAAGTATATAGATATCTTATTAAAACAGCCCACAAAATGCTAATAAATTCAATGGTTATTGGTATTGTTTATTCAAATACACCTGGGATTCAAACTATTGTATATGAAACAAAGTTCTAAGTTTATGTTAAGAGTTATTAACACATTGTGTCCTGTTTTTTCTTTGTAGACGTGGAACTGGTGCTTTTAAATCAAGAGTGGGATTGCCAGCACCTACTCCTGTGATTAATAGTAAATATGGACTGAGAGAAACAGATAAACGATTGAACAGACTTAAAAAGTTGGGTGACAGCAGCAAAAATTCAGACAGCCAGTCCGTCAGCTCTAACACTGATGCGGATACCACTCAGGAAAAAGCTAATGCAAGTAAGTAGGGGGAAACACTTGGAGTGCAGGATTAAAGGTTTCATAAAAACATGAAAAACTTTGTGGAATGGAATGTGATGGAATTCCTCTCTTAGTGTTGAGATGCATCTCAAGTACTGGTCTTTAGAACTGTAACTTATTCAGGAATCTGAAGGCAATTTAATAGCAAATTTTTCCTTGAGAGTTTCAAGAACAATAGGTGGTATGTTCTTGTTTTGTTTTCTTTTATTTATATCAAAAGCAAATACTGTCATATTTCTAAACATGTCAGTTAAAGTTGATGTATGTATGGATTTCAAAATACAGTAAACTATCACACGCAGTAGTATGGTTTAGGAAAGAAAACTTACATAGTTTGGGTTACCTACATTCTGTAGGAAAATATTTTTTTAAATAAATATTCTTAGTAGCGATTATTAAACAAATAGTCATTTCCTTTAGAGATCCTTTAAATTGGGCAGCTATTCCCTCTCCACATCCAGGACTGATAGTTCAGGTACCTATTCTGAAGTGAAAGTACACAGTTAGTAATCTCAGAAGAAATTGGAAGGGATTTTTGTTTGTGATGCTCCTGAGAGGCTTCTCTTCATGGAGTAGTGAGTATCATTTATTTACTTTCCCACCTTCCCCACCCCCACCACCCTCAGTATAGGCAAAATATAAATAACTTAAACTTTGACTTAAGTAGCAAACAGGCTTGGAGCCACATAAAATATTGTGGTTCCCTCTGGCTCCTGTTTGCTGCTGTGATATTTAAAAAAAAGAAAAAAACACTTCCCAAAACCCTCTTATGATCTCTAATTACAAAGCTTTAGAGTTGCAGCTTTGCTTGGCCAGACAAAACTCCTTTGCTTACCGCAGTAGGTGACAGACAACTGGATATCTGAAACTGAAACCATTACAGTAGTTAAGGTTTTGGGGTTTTTTTCCTCCCCCTGTAGGAGAAAATTCTGGGATTAATACTACAGCAGGCTGATCCTCAGATTTTGCTGGAATAATACTCAGTAAAAACTGTGGATAATGTGGGATGGATTTTTTTTAAAAAATCGATAGAAGAAGAAATTCCGTAAAAACCAAACTTGGTATATTGGGGGCAGTGAGGGAAGTGTACCTGGAATTTTGGTGTACTTTTGACTTGTTTGACAATTCCTTCCATGTCTGAATTGCAAGTTAAGCAGTCTCACTCCTTACTGCATTCTATCTAGCCTGTTTCACAGATTTTGCTGAAGCGTTTAAAATAAATGAAGATAAATGAAGTATTTGGGATGGGAAAATCAGGATAAGGCAGTGTCATAACAGTGTCACTTTTTTCTTTTGCAGCTAACAGAAAATCTTCAATTGGCGTAAAAAAGAACAGCAAAAATAGAACATTAACAAGACAGTCTATATCAAGAATTCCAGCATCATCAAATTCTACCTCATCTAAACTAACTCATATAAATAATTCCAGGGTACCAAAGAGACTGAAAAAGCCTGCAAAGCCTTTACTTTCAAAGATAAAGTTGAGAAATCAGTGCAAAAGGCCAGAGCAAAAGAATGCTTCTAGAAAGCTCGAAATGGGAAATTTAGTTCTCAAAGAGCCTAAAGTAGTTTTGTATAAAAACTTGCCCATTAAAAAGGATAAAGAGTTGGAGGGACCAGTCAAAGTTGCAGTCTCTAGTGGATGCTTAACAAGGCATGCAGCAAGAGAACATAAACTGAATTCTGTGAAAGGTGCTCATGAGCATGGTGATATACCACCCTGCACATACATAACCAGGAGGTCAATGAGAACAAGGATGAATTTGAAGGAGACCTCTGACATAAAGCTTGAACCAAATATGTTGGATAGCTATAAGAATAATTTGACCGGAACGCAATCGGACGTTTTAGAGCAGCAGTCTCATGTGATAAATGAAAATGATGTGGCTCATGGACCATCACATAAAGGGGAGATTAGGTGCCAGAAAAATGATGCAGGCATGTCAAAAAAGAAATCTCGACAAGGAAAACTTGTGAAACCATCTGCAAAAATAGAAGAAACTGATACTACGCACAATACACCTGTGAAAGATGAAGTACCAGATTTAATTAGTTCTCATTCAGAACTCGGAGAGAGGAATAATGTGGTGGATGCCCCTGTTGGCTATAAAGACTGTATCACTGGATCTGGTGGCTGCTCTGTTGTAACATCTGACAATTTTAAAGCAAAAGACAGCTTTAGAACTGCTAAAAGTAAAAAGAAAAGACGAATCACAAGGTATGATGCACAACTTATCCTTGAAAATAGCTCTGGGATCCCTAAACTGACTCTTCGTAGACGCCATGATAGCAGTAGCAAGGCAAATGACCAAGAAAGTGATGGAATGAATTCTTCAAAAATAAGCATCAAATTAAGTAAAGACCATGAAAAAGATAATAATTTATATGTAGCAAAGCTAAATAATGGGTTTAACTCAGGATCAGGCAATAGTTCAACAAAATTAAAAATACAGCTAAAACGAGAGGAAGAAAACAGAGGGACATACCCTGAGGACCTTCATGAAAATGGTATGTGTTGTAGTGAAACTCTCTCCCTTTTGGAGTCAAGAATGGAAGTAGATGATTATGGTCACTATGAAGAGGAAACCGCAGATGAATCTTCGTCAGAAGAGGATGATGAAGAGGAAGATGACTATGATGATGAATTTGATGACTTTATTCCTCTTCCTCCAGCGAAGAGATTAAGGCTTATTGTTGGCAAGGATTCAATAGATATCGATATTTCTTCCAGGAGGAGAGAAGATCAGTCTTTAAGGCTCAATGCATAAGCTTATAGGTCTTAAACTGACCTGGATGTCATTTTTAAAAAAAAAATTAAAAATTAAAAAAAAAAACCAAACACCCACAACAAAAAAAAAACCAACAAAAATTCCATTTGATTATTCCTCAACTGAAGAACTTTCTGAAAAACTTAGTGGCAGCACTTCTTTATTGTTTATTCACCTATCAACGTAATATTGTAGAAAGTGTACAGCATACTGACTCTTCTTAAGTCTGATTTGTGCAGATTTTTATTGTACTTTTTAATAGCCTTCTTATGTGCAATTCTGAGTTAGAGGTAATGCTCTGTTGTAAAATAAAGGCTCAAGCAAAGTTATGAAATTGCATCAAATCTTTCCATGCAGGACAATGAGAATACAGTGTGGCTACATAATTATTTTTGATCAGTAAGAGCATTAGTTTGCTCTTACGATATTTGACTAAACAATTTAAAAAATCATAGTAGCAGCATATTAAGGTTTTCTAGTATATGTTATTATCACCAGCAATGATCTACAGCTTTTGGATTTATTTGCTAGATGTTTTTTTCCCCCCTTGGAGTTTGTCAGTTTTAACACTGTATGCTGTCCCAGACGTACTGTTTGTGGCCTTTGTTATAGTAGCAAACCGTTGGTTGGAAGTCAAATTGATTTCTTTAAAAAAAGAGAAAAAAAAAAAAATGAAAAGGTGTTGACAATTTGCTGACTTTTTAGTACATTATATGTACAAGGGTAGCAGTATGCAGAATAAAAGTTTGGATATGGTGTATTTATTGCTTGTTATGTAAATTAAACACCTTGTATTTAACACTTTTCAATACTTTTAGATAAAATTGTTCTTTGCAAGAATGATTGGTGCTTATTTTTTCAAGAATTTGCTGTGAAATAATGTGATTACAACAGGCAACATTTATCCAATGAACTGCAGCTATCCTAAATTGGTTCTTCATATTTTTTGTTGCACTTGTAAAATGCTACAAGGAATTTAAAGAAAATCTATTCACTTTAACTTATGATAGTTTTATGAAATTAAAAACAACTAAGTCACAGCTTTTGTTCTGTGGTAACCTATAAATTGTTTGTCTTTTAAGAACAAGTTGTAAAAGACTGAAAAAATATGTATATGTTGTAAATATTTGTGTGTTGTGAGAAATTTTGTCATAAGAAATTGAGATAACTTGCCAGAAGGGTTTTTAAGTTTAGAAATACATCCATGCCAATAAAATAGGAAATTGTAAACCTAGTTTTAAACTCTGCATCAGTTGGAGTTCTTTACTTATACGTAGTTCACTTAATACTTCAGAGTCTGCTTTATAACAATGAAGAGCATCAGGGCAATCTTTGGCTCTTCTGTTTTTAATAAAGAATGTTAGGAAACTTCTGGGCACAATGGACTTGTTTGTATGTATAAATCGGCTCATTTATAAGCCATTTCTTTGAAACAGGTCTAAAATGTTATAGTTGACATAACTGTATAGCACGTTGGTCTATGGTATTTGTGTTTTTACTCAACCATGGATTAAGGTTTAGAGTTTTTGTATCTAGGGGTGTAAAAACAGAAGTCGCACCATAAAACATGTGCTGTTGGATTAGTTGAATCCACTGTTAGCTGCACAGAATTTTCATGTCAACTCCAACCCTTTCTGCCCAGAAGAGCAAGAGTTACTATGGCCACTGTATTACCCAGCTGTGAAAGCATTCGTGGAAATGGGTGGGTGAATTTGCATGTGAGCTGATCATAATGGTTTGGCCCATCTCCCTGACCCTCACAGAAATGAAGAATTTTTTCAAAGAAATCCTTCTAAATGCATTTCAGTCATTTGTTAGACTGCAAATCAGGTGCTGGAAACTGCCTTCGTCTTGCTTCCCTTCTGTATTCTTAGCAGAGAATTAAGTGTAGAATTAAACATAATACTTGTAACTTTGTTTTTACAATGTCCAGTCTCTGTTAAAGGCCAGCTATGTATCATGTACAGAGTGCATATATTTTTAAAAAATGGGTAGGCCTGTATGTAATGCACAGTCTCTCCTTCCAGACCTGGGCTTTTAGTTCACGGAAGAATGAACACAAAAGCTTTGGTAAGTATGCTGACATTTTTGAGTACTGAGTCAGCTATGGTGGATTGTCTTGTAGGATTTTTAATTGTACTGTATCATATAAAAATGGGTTGTTAAAGGTTGGGTTAAAGGGAAGATAGCTGTGTTAAGGGCTTGCTTTGTAGTAGGAAGTTTACCAGCAAACAGTTGATGACAAACAACAGTAATACAGCTCTTTCCTCAAGAATTCACTCACGTTTTCACTGGGTGATGTGCCCTGCAAGTACGTGGTTCTATCAGCGAACGATGTGAAGAGCTGAACAGAGCATCTGCGTGTTTTCTGTTCACTGCCTCATAGATTATTTCTGAAATACCAGTTCCCCTACTTTGCTCCAGAGTCAGTTTTTTCTTGCAGCTCTTCTGTCTCCCTGCTGCTCCTGCTTGCAGACTCATGCTGAATGGTCTTCTGGCAGTCTTGGTGGTTCTAGTGGGGGGTGATTGGTTTGCAGAAACATAATTCACCTGGGCATTTGAGGAAAAGGGGGTTGATGCAGCAAGTAAATATTGCTAGCTGTTGGTATTTACTGACCAGTATGCTCAAGAGCAAGTTTAGGGCTTGCTAAACCAGCATCAAGCAATGAAAGCAGGTGATGAAACAGGTGGTGAAGAAATTGCAAGAGAATCCTGCCCTTAAAGGTGGAAGCTGTTTTCCTGGAGTAGATGTTCCTACCAACTCCTAGTTCAGCCAACCCCTTGATGAGAACTGCTTTTCTTTTTCTCTGATGCAGAAATAAGTACAAGGAGCCCTTTGGGCATCAGGAACTCTGGGTTGTTCTTGTTCATTGAACAACCTTCTTGTCTTGGAGAATTTGGAACAAAAGCTTTTAGTCATTTCCAGGGTAGACAGGTCCATAGGTATGTCCTGCTACACAGATTTTCGGTGTTACAGACGCCTTGAAAACAATTAAACGCGTACCCCCAAGTTGATAAGGTAGGCAGGGGTTGCAAAACGCCAGTCTCTTCTGTCCTTCTCCTGCTGCAGAAAATAATTTTTTTTTTTCATCATTTATATATGTGAATTGGCAGATTCTGGTGTTTCCCTAACCTAAGTAGTAGGGGAAGGTGAATGTTTGCGTCACACGTATGAGAACCTGAAAACCTGGGGATGTTTCTTGCTGTCCAGATCACAAAGCACTGTGAAGTTAATAGTGATTTGACTCTCGGGGACCCTGTCTAGCCTTTATGTCTCTCATTTCCCAAGATACTGGTAAGAAAAGATGTAACAGCTGGGTAGGTTTAGGGTGACCACAGCACATCTTTTAGCAGGCTGAAGAACTGGAGGAAGTGTATTACAGATGGGCTTTGTCAGCTAGTTTTGTGTGATGTGTAACAGGTTGTAAGGCTGAAAAGAAAACATTACAACCACCATGAAAATGGCAGGTTGGCTGCAGACTTGTGAGCATCCTGGCACAGGCAGTGCGTGCTGAGCTGCCATGCAGTTGAGGACAGGTTTAGCATCAGCCTTTGAACATTTGGGTAGCAGATACAACTGTTAGCTGACTTGCGCCTTTGATGTGGTGAGTTAATAGGGTAGGGGCAAAGGTGTTGATTCTTCATAAGAAAAACAAATACTGTTTCTTCACAGAAGAGTGTTATGGAATTGTAAGTGTTCTTTCTAAAAAAAAAAAAAATAAATGCAGTGAGTGTATGGGGGAGGGAGCGCTCCTAAGTGCTCTGCTCAAGTAGAAGCTTGCGCAGACTTACTGTACAGTAAAATCGCTGCAAAATACATTACAGGCAGTTCGATCCTATTGGATGCTACTCATGTCGACCCCAGAGAGACAGAAAAGATGGTTACTCGCTGTGTTTCTGTCTGCCTTGCGTAGGGCAGTCTAATCTTCCCCATGTCTCTTTGGAGTGATATAGAAAGGTATTTTACATTTATCTGAGGAGGAGTGATTTGGTTGGAAATAACCAAATAAGAATCAAGCCTTTCCTGCTTCACATGTACAGGGACGTTTCCCTGGACATTGGAGAATTTCTGGAAAATTGCTTGTGCTGAGAAGCAGCAATGTTTGTGCAAACACCAGAAGCTTGTGATTGTCAGATGTTATTGTAATACTGTCTGAAATGAGTCCCCCTCTGAGCTACCCAAGCATGCTCTTTTCTACCTCATCGGTAACTCCAGCTATAGGCTGCAAGCATGGGGTTTTGGACTTGAAAAAATGAATGTCCTGTTACTGTCTTTTTTGTCTTCTGTTTTTCAGATGCAGGGTTTTTTTCTTTTTTTTCCCCTCCAGTGTATTTGTTGGGCATCAGGTGTTGTCTCTGTTTGTACTTTGAATGCTCGGATATTAGCTTGCATGAAGCTTGCCGTCGTTCAGAGTATTACTCTGTTGTTCACAATGCATTGACTTTATTCAGTTACACTGCCAGCCACTATGTGTTAAACACATCCAAAGTACTCCACAAAGTATGTATTCATGTCTGCTTTTGGATAGGGTTTTTCTGGTTTCTTTTTGTCTGTTTTGCATAGCGCTGCCAGTGCACACTCTTTAAAATAAACGCAGAAATAGAATTCCTTTGCTCCCCATATTTGTATGGTTGATTGCCCTTTTTAGAATGAAAGGGTGAGGGTTTAGGAGCTGTGCAGAACAAGACTTACTGAAAATTAAAAGCAAACTTACTTAAGTTTGCATTATATCTGCTTGTATCATGTGTTTTCCCAAATCTTCCCCAGTGAGTCTTCTCTTGTTTGGGCTGGGTCATAAGTAAACCTATGGCCTTGCATAATCTCTGTTGCCCCTTCCTAAACTCTTGATGTCACAAGCTAACAAGGTTATGGAAGGTTGTTTTTCCAGCATCGTTTCATGGCAGCAACACTAGCTATGTATTTGTTCTTTTTTGCCTGTTGTAGCTGCTGCTTTTTGCCCACCAAGGGAACTTCTGTGGTAGTCATGCTTGAGTCCAATGCCTAATTTACACTAATGAAATATTTTTATTATTGCAAGGTATACATGGTTGTTTCAGTGTTACTCCTCCTCCCCACAGGCAAAGGAAATCTATTACTTCTTCCCGGGCAGCCACATTTGATTTAACTGTAATTTTACTCTGATTCATCCTTGCATGAAATTTCATCAGAACAGTTCCTGCCACAGAAGCAGTAGCTTAGGTGGTGGTTGGAGAAGTCCTTGTTGTAGGTACAGGTATGTCAGCGCTGAAACAGGTATGGGGCCAGTTAAGCAGTGTTACTCAGGAATTGTTTTCGCTTAACAAGCAAAGATTCATGGTTTCGGTAGTGAGTTTGTCAAGTGTGGAGCTATCAATGGGTCCAACAAACCATAGATTTTTCCACTGATGCTTTATGATGATTATCAGAAGTCAATTCTATTTTGTAATTAGATTTATAGTCTTTTCTGCTCCAATTACTATGTTTGGCTGCAACATTTTACGACAGGATTGGTTGTAAACTGGTAGATCTAAGGTAGAGAATGATAATTATAGAAACGTGTTGGATAGGACATGATTTTTTTCATATTTGCATAAACCATGTGTGTACAGCATTAGGACAGGAGCGCTGGGTAATTCACGGTCAGGGTTACCAAAATCTCTTGGATAATACTGGATGCCGAGACAGAAGGATAGTCTTTCCAGATCCAGAGATTAAGTCCTCTCCTGTAGCTCAAGTGCAAGGCCTGCCCAAAATACTTTAGAGCCAAAGATTAGCCATGGCCCTTCCAGTCACAGTAGGCTACAGTCCCCCTTCCCAAAATGCCAAACTGCTAATGCTTCAGCAAACACCACTTTCCGACTTCAGAAACAGCAAGCTTTGAGATCCAACCTTGGGTGTGACCTCAAAGTATACATTCTTAGAAGGGAAAACACTGTGCTGATGCCTTCAGGATTAACAGTAAGACAGGATTTACAGTTACTTTTAAGAACCAGACTTAGGCTTTTAAGTGACTTAAATGCTTCTGAAAGTTTTCTTTTTGACAGGCACAGAAAAGTCATGTAGAGTCCAGCTATTTTGGATCCACAGTGAAATCCAGAAGCCAAACTACTTACATCCCATTTAAATATGGGACCGAACGAGGGTTCTGAGGTCATGTTAATAACTCTTGAAAGTTCAATGTATTTTCTTTATTTTTCAAAGTTGTGTATCTGTTGATAGCTGAATAACACACAAATTTTTTAAAATCTTGAGTTGTTAAAAATCTGTAGATGTCCCATACATTTTCTGTGTGCTGCCTTTCATTTAAAACCATTATGAAATTAAAAAATACCGTTGTATTCTTCTGTTGAGGGGGGGGAGGGATATGTTTTGAGGCAGAATAGTTTATCTTTTCCTGTCCTCTCTCAGCTGCCTTGTTAACTTTTATATTGAAATTGGGTGTGGTAAAACCAAGTGGAAAAATAGTTTCACCCCCCCCAAAAATCCATGCTGTTCCATGCTGCATTGCATAAGGTTTAAGCCTAGACTAAGTCCTCTTCAGTAGAAGGTAAGTCTGAATTCTGAGGCCAGTATTGAGTAGCAGAGATTATTCAGCCGTCTGGAGTAAGTGACTAATTGGAAAGCATTCCAGCTTGGGGAATACGCTGTGTAATAAAATGAAAATCTTTTCAGATTTATGAGATTTCTAGCAAAAAGCCCAAAGCTGTTGGTACATCTACTTTTAATTTACAGCATAGGATGACAAACGTCATTTCTGGTGAAACTAGCCATATGTGTGTGTTTCAGTTATTTTGGTAGATACAAATAGCATCAAGTATGAACTCAAGATAGAAGAAAAATAGCAGGCAATAAATGGGAGAAGGATTAAGGAAAGGCTAAGGAATTGAGATATTAAAAGTGTTCCGAACATTTTTAAAAGTTTCAAGAAAGACTGAAATGTAGCATCTCATCTTTTTATTACGGAAAAACCCCCAAAACTTTAAGTCTTATTTTTTGTAGAAAAAATACACAAAACATTTATATTTCCTAGGTTTGTAATACACGAATTCTAAAGCTGTAATTATACCTATGAAACACCGATGGTAGTATTTGTAAGTGTAGTCGCTTAACAGGAAGCGAGTTTACACCACTGAGCTTCAGTCAGCTGTGGGGGAAGACTGACTCTGTGAACCTGTTACCTATGTACCAACCTTACGTTTTACCTATGTACCAACCTTACGTTACCGGTCACTGTCAGAGATCGCGTGCTGGGGTAGATGGACCTTTTTTGGTCTAAGCCATTATAGCTTTGCTCATACAAGGTGCGTCAGGATGGACAGGACGTGCAGGACTTTCAGAGGCTTGAAGAGGGGGAGACCCCAAGAGGGAAGAGCTATGAGGAGCGTTGGGAAGGAAGGGAAAGCGATCGCTGCCGGCTAGTGAGAACACACAGGCTAGATAAGGGATGAGCTGATTGCTGTCTCATGCCTGCTTGTGTGTAATGGTTCTCTGTTAGGTTGGGCAGTAAGTACGCTGTCAGTAAAAATGTTGTAATCAAATATTATGGATAGTGTTATTAGGCTTAATCATTTGAGGCACCTCATATAATTTGACCAGGTGAAACTTAACCCATCTTTAGATAAAAGCCTCAAAGTGAATTTTAAAGAAACAAGTAAGAAACTCAAACCCTGCTTTTCTTTTCCCTAGCAAGCCAGCTGGCTTCTCTCACCTGCACGTGGGTTTAGGATATCAATATTTTGCATTTGGAAGCTGCTCTGTAAAATACTTGTTGCATTTTACTGGTTCATCTTCCACACCTGTATTACTTACAGGCTTATGTGTTGCAAACCAGGCTCCAGTGCGGATGTCAGTAACACTCAGCAAAATTTTACTGCCTGAGGCGACAGCGTGTTTCTCCCTGGACTTGCCCGTGCTGAGGAGAGGGCTGACACCCGCCAGCTGTAGCTGTTCGCGCACGGTTACAGCTGAGGTCTGGCCTGGCTGGGTAAGGCTTTGCGCCAGAGCGTATCTGCAAAGAGCTGCTGACGGCCGCCCAGCCGTCCCTTCAAAAAGCAGAATCTACCTTACACCAGGATGTTGAGAGCGATGCTGGTTGGTACCAGGAGGAAAGATCTCCAAAAGCCAAATCGCCTAATGCAGCTTTGCTCCAAAGATAGCTTCTTGTTCCCCTTCTCTCGTTTGATTTTCCGGACAAGTTGGTTTTTATCCATTGACTGTTACCGTTCCCAGCACAAGGTGGCACTCACATTCCAAGGGAGGGATTTCTCAGCCCCGGAGCCCCGCTCCCTTTTAGAAATCAGTATTAGTTACAAGCTGTTTGGCCATTTACTGCTTTTACTGTGTGATATCCCAGGAGTGCATCTGAGTGATACCTGGGGGAAGAAAATAACCAGCCAGCAGTGATCTGGAAGGAGGGAACGATCCAGGTTACGGAGCAATGTTCGGCAAGGGGAATCGGGGAATTACTTGATGCTGAATGCAGCTGTGCTCTTGCTAGTTTTAATCCTTTTGCATTCCACCAGGAGGAGGTTCCCCCTTCAGCACTTTCCAGCCTTATCCATGCCTGTCTTTCGAGTTTCTGCTGTTTCCATTAGTCAGAATAACTCCTACCAAGGGCAGGCAGGCTCTGTGTGCCTGCTGGTAGCCACTTGCCACCGTGTTAAAGGTCCTCAGACAAGGGGAAGTACAAGTACGGGAGGAATGGAGCTAGTGGGGAAAAGAGTGGAAAGAGGCAAGCAGTGTAACATCCTCCTCTCATCCGCTCAGTCTATAGGAATCCTTTCTTGGTCAAGATCCAGCATTAACACTTGCCTCAGGAATGCTGTATGCGTTCTTGGGGGGGAGGGGTTGTTGGCTGGTCTTACAGCTCCCAAAATCAAGTGAGAACAAGTTGGCTGCTGCCTGTTCTGTTGCTATGCAGTACTTTTAAATCAATATTTGCTCAGGGGTTGCACCTCTGTGCTATGTGCTATCAGCAGTAAGGAAGATCCTGGCCGTCTAGTCAACATCTCTTTCTGGAATACTAAACTCTCATGTTTGGTTTACTTGATATTCACCCCCACGCTGCAAGGTATTTATTACCTAAACTGACCTAACAGACTAATTTCTATGAAGTCTTAATAAAAACTATGGAGGAATACAAATAGTGAAAGATGGAGCCAAACACTACCTGGCCTTCCTTCAATCCAGGCTACGTCACCCTTTTTCTTTGTTCTGCAGCCCTGGCTTGCTGCTCTCACAGAAACCATGGGGTTAAGCCTCAGGACTCTCACTTTTGCCCGTGCCTTTTTTGGATCAAGAATTACCAAGAACAATGCAGCAATAATCCACCAGGTATCACAACGATCTATGAAGGAGATCAGAGTTACAGTGGCAAAGAGATGGAGGCACTGGGGCACAGAAACGCGAACTGGCTCCCTCAAGGGAACACAGCAGAGAAGCGACAGACTCTGAAATAGCCCTGATCTCCCACACGCTGCTTAAAGTGCAGAGAAAAGACTTGACACCTTCTGCGCAGGTTTAAGCATTCCCTGACACTGAGTGGCTAGTCCAGTGGGACGACAGCAGTCAGAGGTGCAGGAAATCTCGGCTGGCTGTTAAACGCTGTTTGTGTGCCCTTGAACTGGGCCCCAGAATCCGAATTTTGCTTCTGTAGGAAAAGAGAGCAGAACAATACCTAAATGCTGATCTGCTCTGAAAGTCTGGCTTAGGTTGGGTGCTCCAGAAAGTTGAATTGGCTCACAGAAAGGAAGGTGAGGAGATAGGAGACCCTGCCAAATCTAAAGCATATGTAGATGCTTTTAATCTGTGAAGAAATAGATAGCAGTGGGGTAGGGGCCCTGGGAGCTGAGCTTTTCCAGAGCTTACTGAGAGAAATGCCTCTGCCAGAAGTATCAGGCCAAGGGAGGCAGAAGGGAACCTGCACCCCCCGCAGCCACCCAGTTTGCACGCGCGATCTCGGTGGCAAAGCGCAGGGCTGTGCGCGGTGGCGTCCGAGGCACCGGTACCACCCCATGCCACAGCCCCAGCAGTAGAGGTGGCAATCTCCGGGGGAAAGGAGCAGTTTGTTTGAGTGCCTGGGAATTGGACTGCTTGGTTGCTTTAGTCAGGGAAGGCTGCAGTGGGGTTTTTTTTTTTTCATAGTCTTGAACTTTTCCACCTCATATTTATTACTTCTCCTGTTCCTGTGTGTGCTTCACACTTGCCTTACTAGACTTGCCTTACCCGTCACTGAAGCATTTGAAGTCTGGCTCCTGATCTCTGTTCTGTCTGTAAAACAGGGATGATACTACCTGTCACCTATAAGCCTGATAAAAACCTATAAGCTACAATCCCCTCAGGACAAGGACTTTTCCTAGTTATGCAAACTTTTACGTATGTATTATGAGTCTTAAATTAGGTAGCCATAACTCCCATAGTTAGAACAGTAAAATAATCAGAAGACTCTTTCCTCTTTTAGCTTGTAGAAGATGTAGGACAACAGTAATGCTCCTCCATTCCTTTTATCTTTTCCCCCCCGCCCCCACACAAACCTAGCGTATCTGTAAAAGTGCGACTTGCACCTCTTTTATGTTGCCAAGCAGCTGCAGTTGCAGTCAGTAAGAATCTATTTAGGCTGATTAGATTTTGCAAATCCATTATGTTTCTCTTGTTGGCGCCTGTAGACAAAAAACCGGTGTGCCTTTTACAAGGCCTGACTGGTGGGACTTCCCAGTGCTTGGCAGGTATGAGTGCTGCTGCACTTGACTGCAAAATGGTGTAAGAAGGAGGAGTCTTGGCTCTGGAAAGTGGCTGTAAAGCCAAGAGGAATGGCTGTACGTCTCGTGACCTTTGCTGATCGTGTGATTGCCCGACGTGGTATCATATGATGACTCTCATAAATTATTAAGAATCAAGAAAGGCTTTTTCCATCCTTGCATCACCAGGATGAAAGCTTCCACAAAGCTAGCATGGCATGTGCAACTAAACAGGGTGGATGACTTCAGTCAAACTCCAGCGATATGTAAAGTGTTAGGTTTTTCCACAGCCCTGCCACTGCTTCCCGCTTACAGGCAAACCCGTCCCCCTTTTCCCCTCTGTAAAGTGGAAATAATTCTTCTCTCATTTTTAATTGTGTGTATTTAAGTCATGACTTTTCTACAGCAGAAATCATCAGCTGGGCAAGGATTTAGAAGGAGGAGGCTAAAGGGGCATTAGGTCGTACACCAGTATCAGCCAGTATGGTATATGCTCATGAGCTGTTAAGCTCAGCAGAGCCTTTCACCTCTCCAGGGCTGCTTCATGTGGATATTTACTGGCTGCTGTAACACGCCATTTTTCACCAGCTGGTTTTAATCTTATTGCAAGATCTTCTGAGCTAGCTTCATTGTGAAGATTTTAACTGGACTTTGGAATCCTAAAGGAGTAAAGGGTAGGTAGGTAGTGAATATTTCTCGCTACGAGAGTATGTTTCAAGATTGTCCTTCCTTCTCCTCGCTCACAGTCTCTGAAATTTATTGCTATGGCTAAAAACGTCGGTCCTTACCAGCACTCATGACTGAAACTGATGATCTCTGCCCAATTCCCAGAAAAGAGGCATTTCCACTCCAGCACTCACTCTGAAAAGTGCTTGCAAGCACCGTTTCCTGGATCCCGGCCTATTGCACCACTGGGTAACTCCACTGGTTTGAGTCGAGGATGGTCTGGGTGGTGCTTGGCAGCAGTACCACAGCAGGGAAAAGACAGTGTTGCTGTTGTCTGCGCAGGCTGGAGCGGTGCTTAGCTCTGCACCGGTCTGGAGGTTACAGCTTGCTTGACCACGCTGGGCTCCTCTAGCCAGGACAGAGCCACAGCCTGGGAAGGGCAGCGTGGGGGTCTCGCACCCTGCCCTCTCCAACTTGAACCTGCAAGCATGGGGACTGTCTGCCTGGGAGCCCTGGGGGTGCGTTGTTTGCTTGAAGAAATGGTTTGGGTTGTGATTTTTTTGTTTGTTTTTGGTTTTTTGGCAAGTTTTCCCCAGGAGAGGGAGCAGTCCACACAAATGATGTCGAGGGGAATAAATCAGCTCGTTCCAGCTCCAGCTAAACTGCATTTGCTGCGTTGCTGTGAATGCCTTCTTCCTTCATGCTTCTCATATTCAACTCCTCTTCCTTCATCTTCTGACTCCTCTCGTAACACTGCAGTACCTCTGTCTGGGCCAGCCCTTTGAGGCTGGTATTCAGTGAAGATGCTTGCACCTCTTCCCTTTTTAAACTGCCTTTCCCACCACAGTGCACCCCAGGGCTGCTTCCAACGCCCCGTCCCACCGCCCACATCTCCACCACTGGTCCCTGAGTTCAAGTCACTTCCTTCCCAGAGCTGCGTCTTGCTCGCCTCCGACCTGAGCCGGCAGCTCCCGCAGTCACAGATCGGGCGAAAAAGGACATCGGTGAACTCAGGAATTCGGGGCTGCTTTGGTGAAAATCTCCTTTCAATTCTAGCAATAGTAACTTTCCAGAGCCTTGCTGCTGCTTAGATATCTATTTGGAGGTTGACTGTTTCTCTAGCAGTCAATTATATTTCCAGTGACACATGCATAGAAAACCAGAGGAAAATTAGGGGTTGTGGAGTTCAAACCCACTGCAGCCAAAGTTCCTGTCTTCATGGTGTCTTTTGTTATACCAGGAAAAGTTCCAAAAAATGGTAGCTTGGTTACCACTTAACGAAGGCTTTGCGGTTTCTTGCTGATGATTTCTTTCTTTCTTTCTTCCTTCCTTTCCTTCTGTTTTTTGGTTTGTGTTTTTTTTTTTAAATAACCAAGAGGGGATATAACAGAGCTAACCTTGTGATAATTAAGCCTCTGCTGCATTGTATCTCAGTACATCTGATACAAAAACATCTACTGACATGTGCTGTGACTCTTAGTGCTGCTGTAAGCTGATTTTAACCGCTCTGGGAAAATTTCCAAGGAAGGATGGGCAGAATTCTCAAGGACAAGGTGAGGAGGAGAGCGCAAGGTATCAACAGCAGTCCTGGGAAACCAGTGTGGCAGGGAGGCTGTTGTAGCAGTGACTGGCGTTAATAATAGTGTTACTCTTTATCTTGATGTGCCAAGGTTTTGTGCACGGATGACGCTCAAATTAAGGGCAAAACTTGAGTAGTGGATTTTGCAGCAAAGACTTGAAGTTATACAGCTGTTAGGGGAATAAACTAGTTTCACTGGAGTGAGACCTGCAGCTGTCTGCTTGGAGATGGTCATCTCTGGTAAAGCCATAGCCCGAGACAGAAGCAGGCTTTTAAGAGCATAGCTGCGACAGTTACGTCTCTGCTGTGTGCTATCTCTGAATGTTTGATACAAAGAAGTCTACAGACATATGCCGTGATTTTTAATGCTACTGTCAGCTGAACCACTCTTGGAAATTTTCCAGGGAGCATCGGGCAGAGTTCTGAAGGACAGATTGAGAACAGTGCTAGATATCAGTGCTAACGGCAGTCCTTGGAGACTACTGTGCTAGAGACAGCCTGAAAGGGGGTACACTTTTAAGTGTGTGGCTTCTTTTAAATTAGTACAAGCAGGCATGACCAAGCGCTTGCAAACAGCTTGTGTTACGAGCAGCCTCCAATACTCCAATTTAACAGTATCTAGGCCCATGCTTAAGTCCCCTGTTCTGTACATGAGTGAAGTGGGATTTCAGCTATAAAGCTGTGCGTGTCCTTTCTTTGGGCAGAGGAGTATGCTACACCTGAACGGTGTTGCAATTCACAAGGCAGTAGTTGGAGTATGACAGTTTACTTCTCTAGCGTTGCTCCGTCTGCTGTTAGTGAATGTTATCTAAGCCCATCAGATCATGTAGTTCATGTTGATTTTGGAGCCTGGTGGGTGATACTACCCAGTGGTCAGGGTAAACAGTTCACACTGCAGCCAAAGTTCACTCTAGCAGGTCTGAGTTGTCATCTCTGCTTCCAGTTTGCATTGACAAAATGGTATCAAAAAGGGAGGGGATTAGTGGAAGTGGGTGAGGCAGTTTAACTCATATTGTTGATGTGTCCTTTCAAAGGGCAACAGGAGAGTCAGCTGAGCATGAGTAAATTCCCATTTATGAGGGCCTGACCTTAGACTATGGACCTCCACAGTTGAAGAATCACTGGGCCACAGAATTAGATGTGCACTGAAACAAGGATGACTTGAACTTCGATATAAATGCCATGTCCACCTCGCCTTTGTAATGTGCTCTGAAATAACGGCATGTCTTACTTCAGAGGAATCTGGTTTGCCATCTCACCATAGACCTGTTGGCTGGTACCATCCAAGCTCTTACAGAGCTTATCATCTCTAGGACTTTCTGTTCAGAAGACATCTCTAGGCAAGGAATTCCTGCTTCCCGTTAAGGCTGGGTGTGCAGCAGATGTTGTCTGTTGACATTGGCAAGACTCTTCAGGCTTCATTTTAGTGCCTTTCTAGCTCTTTGCTTGGGTGTTTCATTACTTCAATTGTGTGTCTTAAGTTTCAAAACTCTTTTCAGATGGTCTTTCTACCTGCTGGCACCACACTGCCTGGATATGACTGCATCTGAAAGCACAACAGTGATGCTTAAACTGTGATAGTCATGCATAGTAGGTCTCCCAGGATTTTGATTTTATTGGTTTTTGCTTGAGTCTGGGCACCTATGTAAACAAGGAGAAAAACTACCAAACTGGATAAGCTGTTGCAGGAAGCTAAGTTCAGCTGAAGTTTTGGATGAGTCCTTAGGTGGGTCTGGCAACTAGCGGGCTCTCTAACTTCTACCTGGATGCAAATCTATGTAGAGAAAAAGTTTCTATTTAAAGGGTTGTGATTTTGTCCCTTTGTGGAGGAGTCTGGTCAAAGGGCAGATCTTAAAGTGCTGGTTAGGAAGAAATGGTATTTTTCTGGACAGCTCTTCTCTGCTGCCCATCCTCTCTCCACAGGGCTGTGGATGAAAGAAGTTTTCAGTTCCACCGTGGGATAGAGAAAGCAGCCCAAGTTCACAGAGCCCAAGGGTGGCGTTTTTCGATGGTACTAGCTGCCACATAAGCCAATGGCAGATTCGTCCCCGACCTCCACGGTAGCGGCACTAGGCCAACATTGCATGCTCCAGCAAATCATTCCCTCAGGCTCTGTAAATCCTGTGCCGTTGTCCTGCTTCTGGGCAGTAAGAGGACACCCTGCTCTGAGAGCAAGCTATGCAGCAAGGGTGGCAATAGTGCTTTAAACTGCTAAACTCGGTGTGCAGGGATGGAGCTGACTACCTAATTGAGAAATATCAATGCCCAGACGGCTGCCAGTGAGTGAGCATCACTTGTCCGTTCCGGTATTTGCAGAAGTGCATGCTGCCACTCTGGCTGCAGAACACAGGGCTGTGGAAAACGGAGGTTTCTTGGCCTGTTAACCAGAGAGAGAAACACAGCAGCTCACACTATGGACTACCCTTATTCTTGGTTTGAAATACTATTTGCTGCGGTTCAAGCTGAACACAGCCTCCCAACCCTTTCTGCTCTGTTTCTCATCTGCTATTATACTCAGCGTGCACAAGCCTTTTTGTTCTGAACTAAGACACTGTGTGAGAACACGTCTTCACCAGAGCAGAAGGGCAACAAGTCTCTTTGCAGTGACTTCCACTTATGAGGGACAGCAAAGACGTTGGTCCTGTAGCCCGGTTTGAAGGCTTTGGTTTCTCCAACTTCTACCAATTTCCTCTCTTTCAGATGGTCTGGAAATGGATCAAGACTGGATGAGTTAGCAAGTGAGACAACAGAGAGGCTGAATGGCACTTGCATGAAAGATGGCAACAGGAGAAGGGGGGAGGTAGAAAGAATGGGACAAGAACAGAAGTAAGAGTGACCTTGACAGGAGAGAATAACTGGCAGTGATGGCCCAGGAGATGGAAGTGCAATAGGGGAGACCCTGGAAAGATTAACGAGACTAAACTGTACTGAGGAGGAGGGACCTTGCACTGAGATTTCCAGGCAGCTGTGCAACCATTTCCTCAGGCAGTGAAGGAGATAAACACACGCACCATGTGGTAGAAAGCAGAAATCCAAGAGTAAGGAATTTTTCTGTTTCCTCCCCCAATTTTGTGAAAAAGTTTGCCCTTTCTCTAGAGTCGCTGACTTTTCCTCTAGAAGCTACTTCTTCAGAAGGCACAGCCAATTTTGCAGTTCCCCAGAGTGTGGATTTTAATCACACATGTCAGTATAATGCCTTTGTTTGGAGAAGTGTTGCGCAAAAATAGAAGTCTGAGTTTTTACAGCTGGTAGAGCAATAATGATTTAAAGGAAATTCCTCTCTCTGTACAAGTCAGGGCATGCCGAATGCACCCCTCCCCTGAAGCTTGTGTCACCATCCGTGCAAGCCAGGCAACTAGTCTGAGCAGGTGACATTTCTCATCTGCTTTGAAGTTCCAGTCAGCGGCAGGTCAGACCCACCGAGGCACTGAGTGAAATCTGCCAGCTCTACCCCTCACTTAGCAGGTTCACAGAAGACGGTAGGGTGGATGTCACTGCACTGTTGAGTTAGTAAAGCCTTGAAACTGCCCTAGTTTTGCTGATTTCATTCTGTCCTTGGGCCCTAGAAGTGGCATGCAAGAGCTCAGGTGGCTGTTTCTTAACTTCTTCCTCAAGTTCACCCCGGTGCACATGGAGGACTGGCCCTACTTTCCCTTTGGCAATCTAGGAAGGGCCCCATTACTCAGCTTCGCTTCAGGGAGGAGTTGAGGATGGATTATCTTTCCTGCAGGAGCACAAAGGGTACATGAAGCACCTGGACTGGACTCTGCCCACCCTCCATATCCCACACCATCTTCCTTGGCATTTCCAGTCAGTCTCTACACTGAAAGAGTTTGGAGGTAGGTTGATACAGCCAGAAGAAAGCTGGGCTTCATTCTTGCCGCTACTGACAGGCAGTGCTTTCCTACAGGATATGTCCCACGTGGGTAATGGCAGCAGCTCTCAGCTTGCTCTGGTCTATATGACAGTTGGCACAAGTTCAATCCAAGATCCGCAACTTTTGGGCTGCCTTTGGCCAGATGCTTCTCAAAAGCAAGATCGTGAGGCTTGGTTGGATCAGAGTGACCTCAATGAAGGCCTCTTAGCATTCAGAACAGACGGTCCCTCTGGCTTAAGAGCTTTGGCAGATGCTCCTGCTTTCGTGTTCGCTTACTTTGCGTATGAGAGGCTGCTTAAAAGAAGACTTAAAAACCTGGCGCTCTAGACAAGGTGCTTTTGATGCTGATTGCTTTTACCTTATTAGAAAGCTCCTTTCCCCCAAATCACAGAGGACTACGCCTCACTTCTTATATCCTCTTTGCTGAGCTTTTTGGGGTTACTTCAGACCTTGGAAGTCAATAGGAAGGCTCCTGTTAATTTGAATGATTGCTAGCTCAGGCCTTCTGCTGTTCAATGCCCACTACACCCTAGTCTACCGAAAGAGAACCACTGACAGAGGGAGCACCCGGTCCAAGAGGGCTGAAGAGCTGGAACCCAGGTGTTACTGATCACCACAGGCTCTGAGAGAACTTGGCGTGAATTGTCAAGGGTTTTGCACAAGTTGTGAGCACAAAAGTATAACATTGGCCTTATCTGCTGAATAATAAACTCACTCAAGTATTACAGGGACACCCAGGACCTGAGAGGACCCGCAATACTCCACACCACTGGCTGCAGGTAAAGTAGCAAGTGCATGACTGAGGTGTAGATAGGAGTCAGCAAGGGATGCTTAGGATTCTCCCTTTCTGATGCTGAATTGCACCAGAAGAGTGAGTTGGATCTCTCATACAGGTTGTAAGAGCCCTGGGATACTTGGGGAAATAGCACAGGAAAGAGGGCTAGAGAAGGAAAGGCTGGAATTAGATGGTCTCTAAAGAGGATACAAAATATGGAAGGGGAAGACCTGCTCTAAGGCACAGAGAGATCAGTAAGCACGAAGGTGTGTGCTGATAGCAATAAACAAGCTGTGTGTGTTTTGTTTTGGGTGAGGGGAGTTGCATCACTAATCTCAGCTGAGACCGTGGAAGAAAAACAGCAACAGAGTTGAGTAAAGAACGGGACACTGGGAGAGAAGAAAATAGGGAAGCAATTTAATTACTATAGGGCAGTACAGGAGAGTCAAAGGGCATACAGTAGCACTGTGTAATCACAGCTAAACAGCTCTCATCAGGCAGATCATCTGCCTTTCAGCCTGCTTTTGTTTTTCATCTCACTTATTTCCTTCTCCCCCTTCTCTTCTTGAGTCATGAAGTGTTTACAGAAGTGGACATTTCCTCAATGAGAAGCGCTAAAGCTGCACATCACTTCTCCTGGGTGCTCCCCTCTCCTTGTGCATTTGTTTAACAGCAGCAAACACTTTGCCATTTAGAGATGCTGCTGCAGTTCAGAGTTTCTCTGGATGTGTCCTTGGCAGATGGATTTCCCCATTTGCTCAGGATTTGTGTGTGACGTTGGGTCCCAGGGGAATAGCTACTGCACAACTGTCATCTTCTCTGTGCAGGGCATGCTCTGCATAGTCTGTCTCTGGGTAAAGCATTTGAGAAAGCTGACCAAGGCAGCTTGCCTGGCACGCTGCAGTCCTAGATGTTCCGGCTGGAAGTAGCACCCCACCTCTCGCTGTTGCTGGGGCTGCAGCTTTGGTACGCAGGCTCCTCGGCTGAGAACTGGAGCTTTGCCTGTGTGACTAACACTGCCATTCTTGAAGATCCTTAATCCAATTACTTTGTCAGAGCCCCTTTCCTTCCGAGGCCCAAGCAGTAGCAGCTTGTCTTAGGATGTGTTTCATCATACCGAAGCGGAGGCATCCTATCCAAATAGCCTTTCTGTGCTCTGCACACCTGGGATGGATTGAGCTGCCCTCTGCCAGTGCCATAGGCCGGCAGTGAAGATGAACGGGTTGAACACCGGAGGAATCTCTGCTTTGAACACTGAGGTGACTAGCTTTTAGTAGATTCCCAACATAGAGAAGATCTGCATTAAGTGAATTTATTTCTTCCTTCCTCTTATATTGATGTATTGAATTAATATTTTCTATTCAGCAAGTCAATTAGCTGTGCCTGCCACCATGCAAGAAATGTTGGAGTTTGCTTTAATTCTTCTTTCAGAAAGTTCTGCTTACTCTGCCTGTATACAAGGTACCTACCTACAGCTTACTTAGGAGACCTCTATGCGGTAAATAGCTGGTTCCTTTGTCCCTGGTAGTGTGTTCCTAACACAAACCTCCTGAATGGGGCAGACGGTGGGTATAAAAACTCTTTCAGAACTTGCAATGGCATTAGAAGTCATTTAGAACTTGGTTGATGGTATTTTGTCTTAAGTGACACCAGTGAACTTGGAGACAGGAAAGGAGACATTATTGACTGGTGTGTTTCCAGAGGCTTACACTGCTGAGCTGGCAACTAGCCCTGCTTTTTGTTCCCCCCCAGACTGATACATCTATACTTCATGTCAGTTTTAGTGCCAGCTACAGTGATTTACAATCTTCCCTTCCAGAAGTGAAGTTTCTTAACCAATTATAAATGAGCAAAAGATGTTTCTTGCCAGTCATTTTATCTGTCCAGAAGTGATAAGAATTAATCCGACGGACAGAGGTATTTCACACTTAGAACAGTTTGGGAATCTTGCAAGGAAGTGTTTTCTGAGGAAAATACATGTCTTTAGGATATGACGTTAAAAAGGACTCCACACTGTATCTCCTTCTTTCCCAGAATAGCCCTAGACACTGGAGTGCAAGTCCTTGGTACGGGTGCAGGGCTGGCGGTTAGTGTGGTAGGGACAACCTTCTTTTACCAAGCATTGCTCTGCAGAGGTGGGAAGTTTATTTTTCACTTGTCAGAAAATTTTACTCATTATGTCTCCAAGGTGTTTCAGCGTTGGAGAGGTGGAGGAAGATGAGGACAGCATAGGTAAGATTATTACAAAAGCAGAGATGGTCTTCTTTAAAACTGTGGTAGCTCCACCTGTCCCAAACAGGCAGATCAGCAGCTGCTTCTTCTGGCTGTTGGAAGCTGTTGAATTGATGGGCTGCAGACGTTTGGCCTCACTGCTGTGGAGGAGACCATCCTCGAAAAGCAGCCTGCCTTCCAAGGCCGTATCCAGACCCACAGCATGTTTGGAAAGGCATCGGTATGTTGCTGATTTGTGGAATTTCCATTTCCCATGATGATTTTGCCTCAGAAAGGGGAGCTGGGGTTAAGACTGGAGATGGAGAGATTTTGATTCGTGTGGGGCTTGGAGGGGAGAAGAGGGACGCCACGGTTACTGCCTCAGAGAGGCAATGGGCAGAGGGGCACTAGTTCTATGAGAAGTGGAGACATTTCCTAGAGCGGGATCTCTGAAGTACCTGCTGGCTGAAACATTCCAGGCATCCCTGAGCCGTGCTGCTAAGCTCCGGCAGCAGCAGTAATACTGCTCAGGCTGCAGCAGCCTGGCCTTGGCGAGCGGCTCTTGCTCAGTCACGGACTCTCAGATCCACTGCTCTAATTAGCAAATTTGCTAAGTGGAGTAGCACTGCAAACTGTGAATTTGCAGCTGCAACTGCAAGAGAAGATGGATGTGATTTTGGCGTCTTGCTGTCGTGAACAGACCTGCCAGAAGCAGGTGGAAGGACTTGCGGTGTCTATCCACCAGCAGTGCTTTCTCCCAAGGTTTCCTGGGTGCTTTGTGCACGGTCCAGAAACTGTAGCTCTCCACAGCCCTTACCCCTCCCATAGCTGCTGTGTCAAGTTGTGTTTACACCGCCTGTAAGGGGCAGAGATTCACACCATCCCAGTGTCAACAAGCTTGTAAATCATCTACTTAATAGTCACAGGTAAGATAACATATTAAATACTAAAGGCACTAAGAAATCCTTCCCACCTCCCTCACCCTCCGCACCAAGTACTGAATCTTGTCCAAAGCTGCACAAACAGGATTCTAAGATAAAGACCTTGGGTAAGAATTACTAAAACAAACAGAGCGTGGAGTGGTTTGTTAAGGGACTGGCCTTCTCAAGGCCAACGGGTGGGTGTGGAAGAACACACCTTACTGAAAGTAAAGCCAACAACATTAAAAAAATACATCTTGGAACAAACAAAGCCCTGCCCAGAACTCTGTAATATTTTAATTAAATTGATGTAGCAAGGGCAGAGAATCACACAAGTGCCGTGCACTCTGTGCAAAGTACCTTGTCTGGGATTTCAGTAACTACTAGCACAAAACTTTCTAGAAGCAGAGGGATCCTATTCTGCTCAGCATGATGCAGAGCAGCAGACTTATTCAGACTTAATGCAGCTCTAGCAAGGAAACTACATGCTCCAAACTACATTTCTGTCTTTCCTTTAAAAGTGCTTTAAGAGAATTTACCAATCATCTGCAAACCGCCTGACTGTGAACACAGAGAAAAGAGCAGAAATTTCCCAGTTTACCTCTTCCCTTCTCTGCCGCACGCAACAAACCCTTCTGTAGCCGTGTAGTTCCTGGGGGCATGTTAGTTCAGTCACCGTGTGGTGCCTGTCTATTGATGACTGGCTTGATGTCAGGGTTTTCTTTCCTATTTTTGTTGTGCATGGATGAAATCCACTGTTAGAGCATTATCTGCTGTTCATGGGGGCTACATTCTGATTTAAAGGCAAAAAACTCCAAATCTGGGATTTTGCTAGCCTGTGATCAGGACCTGGGGCAGGTATTTGTAGGTGGAACACGATGGACCACAAGGCTGTAGTTTTAGGTCAGTAACACCTCAAAACCTGTTCCTTTTGCAGTTTTTTCCCTCGCAGAGTATGTGGTCTGTAGCATAGGGGTAATGGCTACATCCCCTTGACTTAAGGCTTGTTTAACTTTCCCATGCTGCTGCAGAGCTATTGTTAGTTTGCAGATAAGGCGAGTGTTACAATTTTAGCACAGTCTAGAAGAAAAGGATAGGAGGGAGATTCTCCACTGTGTTACTCTCTGCCTGGTGGCAGGGTTGTCCTTCACACCGATCTCTCAAATGTGGTAATTATAACAGTAAAGCTTTATTTTTACTGGTTATCAGCCAAAACCACAGCTAGGCTAAACCAGAAAATATCATCCCTTCTGCCTTTGCAGCACGTGTGCTGAATCTTTGGGCTGATGCTCTGATACTTCCCTTCCTGAGGAGACAAGGGGACGCAGAGACCTTCATCCCACCCCAAACAACCTGGTCTACCTAATCGTGGCCACCGTCTAAGAACAGGCCTCCTGCCCTCTTCCCAGCAGGCTGACGCCCTCCTGCCCTCCCAGTGCAAATCAGCACACCTCCCTTCTCGCCTATCTTGCTTTTTCTATCAAGACATGGTAGGGTTTTTACAGCTGCCTGTATCTGCCTCCAGCAGTTGCTACCTCTTCTTCCTCTGTGTGTGCATGACAGTTTTCTGTCTTTTCAAGGGGGCCCATCACAAACAATTTGCCAAGTTGGAAACCAAGGAAGAGAAAGCCCCCATAAGGGCCTGAGCTGGGAAAATGCATGGACTGATTCTCGTGCGGGCACTTTGCATCTTTCTGGAGTGCAGGTGCTCTTTAAGGAAATAACAGACACTGTCTCATCCAAGGTGTTGAGGACTATACTGAATTTAGGTAGATCTAATCTCATTTGTTTATGGTGTGCTTTTAAGGAAAGAGACCCAAGACCCTGCTGCAAAGGTTACAAAGCAAAAGGAAGTCTGGCCCTTCTACTGGAAAAAAGAGCACGCTCCTGGGATGCTGATGGTTAGCTTTCCCTTCATTTGGGTGAACAGTGGCAAGATAATCAGGAGGTAAATCCTATTCAGACAGAATTCAGAGTCACTTTGGATGGCGTTCATCTTCATTCTAGACATCTGCAAAGTAGATGTGTACACCCAAGCTGCCCGGTCTGGGTTCCTTTAATAGCCAAAGGAAAGAAATGGGCACTTGTTTGAAGAATTTTCAGGGGTAAGTGAACCTTGCCCTTGGTGCTGTTCACTGTACACAAGAGTTTGGGCTGAGCTGAGATGCAGATGTCTGTGGTGAAATCCCACCCTTGGTGTAACAAAATCTTGGAGGAGATCCTGGGACCCAAGTTGTTCTGCACTGTGAAAGGAAGATGTGGAGCACAGGAAGACTGTAAACGAACAATCTATTAAGAACAAGAAAGTCCTGTTAAGGTTGTGACTCTACCAAGTTTATACAGAGATGGATGGTTTTTGAATAGGGAAAAATAAGTGTAACAGACCCCTGTAGACTTCAATACGGGGGACAAACCGCTGCAGACAGCAAGTCATCCATTTCAGGGCTAGCTTGCTGGACTGCGTAGCCTTAGGACACTGATAGAAAGCCCCTGTAGGGCTTGCCAGTAGGTGCAAATGATGGAAACAGGATTTTCTAGGAAGGCAGGTGTGATTGAATAGCACTTCTATTTTTGTTTTTTGAGGTCACTCTATTTGTTTTGAAGTCATTCTAATTCAGGGCTGGAAGGGAGCAGGAGTTGTTTTTTTGGCTACAAACTTGGTTTGAACTTTAACTGAGCAGCATCTTTCCGTGGCAGTTAGCCATGCAGCCACGAGGAAGGATTTCGAAGGGCAGTAAGAGGCAGCACTGGCAGCGTCCCTCGGGCTGCACTGACAGACCGGTCACGCACAGGTGACCCAGGCTGGGGCCACCACTGCTGAGCCTCTGCCTCCCCCCTCCTCGGGATGACAGGACCGCTGGGGCCGTGCCAGGCAACACCAACGGCCAGGCAGGTTCGGGGACACCGGTGTCCTCTAAGGACACATACACTAAGTCCCAGGCCAAACAGGCTAACGACGGGGAAGGGATGGCCTGGCTCTGCTCTTCTGTTGGCATGCTACGTGGCTGTGGTTTCGTCTGCCAGGTCCTCGACGGCGGAGCTCCGGGAGGAGGGGAATGGTAAGTCACAAGACAAGAGGATAGCTGCACGCTGCAGAACAGCTCTATGGGGAGCACCTTACCAAGACCCTGCACGCTCTGTCGGTCAGTGTGCTAAGCAAGTTATCCATACTTGAATCAAAACCTTTTTTAGCAATAGCCTTGGCAGCCATAGCCTTGGCAGGCACAAGTGAAAGAAGGAAACCTCTTATGAAGGCTTAAGTGGGCCTTTTCATCCATTCCCCAAGGAAGAGATTTCTTGTCCACTAGCTCTTGCTTGGCAGAAACGCTGGTTTCAAAGAGCCTTGCAAAACAGTGTCTGGCAAAATCTACAATACAGGAGTAAGAAAACAAATTAACTACTTGTGCTTGGAAGAGCTTATTCTTGTTTGAATGCTCTGTAAGACAGTCTCCTGAAGACCTCAGAGTGACAGTAATCTTACAGATATTGTGCTTGGAGTCAGAATTAAGTTGGATTTGTTTCTGTTAATGTGGAGGCCTGTAATCACAGTAATTTTTGGTTTACACAGTTGATGAGCTAGAATTATTTCTCGTAGCAGAGCCAATTGCTGAGATAGAGATATATTTTGACACTTTTCCATCTCAAGCATGGCCAGAAAGCACACATCTTAACTCTTACATGTTATTGTGTATTCTAAAGCTGGGAGAAAATCCTCTAAATATAGTAATGGTTGCGACACTGGTACAAAATTGCCCCCTTTCCCTGAACCCAGCATGAGAGGAGGGCTGAGATAATTGACCACACCTTGCTTACAATATTTTCTTTGCTCCGGTGTTGCGCTGAGAACTGCAAAGTGGCTGAGGAGATCTTTTTCCTGAGCAGAGGGGTGCACATCGGGTCCAGAGCAGCACTTCTTGAAGTTAGTTCCTAAATTCGTCAGTTCAGCGTGTGTCTGATGTAGCTGTCGTTCTGCTGGTACCACACAGCTCTGGATCCCCAAGCTGACGTTCGCTGTTGCTGAATTTGCTGCTGGCGTTTCTCCAAATGGCAGCACAAGCTTTCCCAGGTAGCTGGGGTGCAGATCCCACAGTAATAGGCGGAGGAATGAGTACTGTGCCCGCTCTCATCCCCCTGCCCAGATGCAGCAATGAATCGCTGCGTGCGTTATCGGATGACTGGCTGTGAGGCATGCCACGCTTTGGTGAGATGCATAGCCGAGATCCCTGGCGTCCCGCTGGAAGTCACGTCAGGGAGGTCCCATATGCTGCTGGAGGTCCTATGCTCTTTCAGGGTGGGTAGATTGGCCAGGCCCATGTCAGAGCCCGCAGAGAAGCTGAGGCAGATCTCCATCTGGCCAAATCCTGTCCCAGAAATGAGGCTCGTTTTGAAGAGGACTGGCAAACTGAATTCCTGTTGGAGATAAGGCAGCTTCTGCAGGGCAAAAAAATATGGCTAGAGACCAGTTGGAAACGAAGAGAAGTTTGTTTCAGCTGCAGTAGCTAGATTGCAATAGAAAAAAGGTCCTTAACACTAACTAGTTTGTCAACCAGTGGACAAAAGAATTTCTTGCACAATTCAGAGCAATATGCCAGTTAACTACATATGTAAGGAAAGGATTTAAAATTGCACAATGTGCTGAGGAATGATACAAGTGGGGATTTTGTCTCACAGCTATTGGCAATTAGAAGGAACGGAGAGATAACTGAATTCGCTCTGTCCTTCATTCCGTGGAGCACAGGGAGGCTCAACCACAGCAGATACTGCAGGCCAAAAGTATTCAGTTATGCATGGGATGTGTCCGTGGCAAGGAGAGCCTGTGCAGAGAGCAGTTCAAAGAACAGTGATTTTCTGCATGTGCTATGGCATTGTGGAAAGCACATCGTAGTAAAGGAGAATATTTTGTTGGGCTAATTGGCTATCAGGAAAAAGGGGGTGGTCAAGCCCTGGAACAAGCTCCTCGGGGAAGCGGTCGTGGCACCAAGCCTGTCGGTATTCAAGAAGCATTTGGACAATGCTCTTAGATATATGGTTTAACTGTTAGGTTGCCCTGTGTGCAGTCGGAAGTTGGACTTGATGATCCTCATGGGTCCCTTCCAGCTCAGGATATTCTATGATTCTAATTACTCTGAATTCAGTGACTAGTTAGGTATTGGTTATTTACTTCCGAATTTTTATGATTTATGTCATGTCTCATCTGGTGTGATGCTCTAAGCTTTGATTCCAACCACTCCTCTTACTATTAAGAAAACACTGTTACTCTGAAAGCTAAGATAATGCATAGATTTATTTTCTGTGCCTTTAAAAAAGAAAAGCAATGAGCTAATCTAAGAGATAAAGGTATGCCAGGCTTCCTACACTTAAAAGGTTGAGCTCTTTTGATGTAAACATACTTAAATTGCTCAAAACAGGAACTTCATTTCTGTGGTGTAAACTTTTTCTTAACTTAACTTCTTAATTTGCTTAGTGCATATAGCAATTACAGAGCCACTCTTAAAAGTGAATATCCATAAGACTTGGAGGTTTAGAGCAGCTGGCTTGTGTTATTCACAGCCCACTTGTTCAGACTGGTTGGAATGGAGCATACGCGCTCTTTTCTCTAGGTGGCTTAGGACTTGCTAAGGCAGAAGTGCCCAGGAGACTGAGGAAACTCATTCTCGTTTAGATCTGTAACGGTGAAATGTATCCAGAAGGATCTGTGTTCGTCCTACTCAAAGGAACAATTGGGATTCAAGGCTAAGCGAAGGAGGTATCTATATTGCAGTAGAAGAGAAGATTGCTAGTGTAGATGTGGCTCACAATACCTTTTGTTAGTGTAAAAACAAATGGGATGGGGCACGCCTTTTCCCTTGAGCTTCCTCCAACGGATGAGAGACTCCTTCTATTTTTCAAAGAGTGGAAGATAGGTTTTCATTGTGTCATCGGATGTTTCCTTCACCTCCAATTCCTTCTTCTGGATTTTTTGGGTAGCAGTTGTTATAGCATCTGTATGTCAGGAAAAAACCTGCGTGTCCCCCTTTCCTCCTGCTTTCAGTGCCCCATAAAAAGAAACTTCTTGTGTCTCACTCCCCTCTTCCCAGATGTTATATCTATCTGGAGTGTAAATAACTGAATTACTCAGTACTTATACACAGTGTGATACCTTTGATTTTAGAGCATCAAAAACAGGTTCTGATATAGAGAGTGTCAATATTAAAAGTGAAGGGAAATGCTCTGTTCCCACGAATTCAGAGTGAAGTGAGCTCTCTGATGTGAATCTCAAATGAACACAGAGGGAGTGGTCCTCTCTGAAGTAGTTCAGCCGGCACCTGTAAACCTTTTAAACTGCAGTCATATCTCTCATGTGAATCAATATTTGAACGAATATTTACTTAGGACTCAGGCATGATTTATATGGGAGTCTTGGTATTGCAACAACTGCTGTGTTACTCAATCGGATTCCCAGATGACTGGTTAATACATAACAAGCCAGATTTGTAAATTCAGTTGGCACAAGTTATCATCAGAATGGAAAGGAGAAATTCGTGATATCATATTGTATTTAATTAATAAATCTATTAAATACCTGTAATGGAGTACAGCGTGCTCCAGTTAAATAGCCAATGGGTTTCATTCTGTTTTCAGAGGGTTTCTAATCTGGATTAATTGCTTGGTGACCATTTTCTAGTTGTCACGAGTAATTGTGTTATTCCTCTGTGTCAAAACGGAAACAAAGTAGGATTAAATTAGTTAATTACAAAATGCCACAGTAAAAAACCCTATAGTGTGCAACACTATTCTGGTAACAATTAACAGTGACCTTAATTCTGGGGTCAAAAAACAGTCCGCAGCTTTGAAGTTTAGGTATATCACAAAATCACTTTGGCTGTCTATAAAGTTACCCTCATCTCCCAGGCAGTATCAGTGATTGTTTCTGAATGAAGGCTGTTTGTCTGGATGATGTGGAGTGTTTCACAGAAAAATCCACTCCACTCATTTTATGCCAATACGGCAAGAAAAAGATTACTGAAAGTCTAAAGACCTGTACAATAACCAGGTATTTTTAGTCAAAGATACTGGGGCAAAGGACTGACTTTGCAAACGCTATTTGATCTTTTGGAAGAGATTTTTCTTTTTTTAATACAATAAATCAGCACAGGAAATTGAGAGTCAGGTGTTTCCTCCTGTAAATGGAAATGATGAGTTAAAACTTTGGACAGGCTAAGAAATCCTCCGTGTCTGTGTAAAACAGACAAGACCTATTGTTTTCTAGGTTTCAGGCTTGAAAATCCACGGGGGGGTGTGTGTGTTTGTGTATGTCAGGAAGAAGAACACAGCCAGCTCCCTGAAATGCTTTGACTTCTTTGCTCTGTTGATCCTCCTGTATTTACCCTGTCTGCTCTTCAGCACGTGTACGCTTTAAGTCCAGTGACCACTTCTTTGGCAGGCAGCTCCCCATGAATAATCATACTGCTGCATATTTGGAAACATTTTCTGACTTAATGACCTTTCTTTAACCTCAGGCTGCTAGTTGTTATCACTGGGAAGGAACAAATGTGCCTGAGTGAGGTGGATAGCTGAAGCTATTGCCTAGAACACGTATCTTGCCGCAGGCTCTGCCAGCAGAGTCCCATCGCTGCCACTGCTGCAGGCTTCGCTCCCCAAAGATTCAGAAACTTCTCTCGGCCACCTCCTTACTCTGATTGTGCCCACGACAGAGGTCTAACGGCCCACGAGGAAATAACCAGCTAGAAACCATTCTTTGGCTTAAACGATAAACTCTGCCAGAATGCCATTAAAAACTATGCCAATTACTTAAGTACAACCAGTGCCCGGTTGAAACTACAGTGTCTGGAATCCATATCTGGAATCCACATCTGGAATCCACCCTTTTACATCCTAACATAGGAAAAAACTGCAGCATGCTTGAATAACCAGCAGTACTGGAGTTGCAAGTTCCATCACAAATCAGTTATTTCAGCTTGGTATTAGTCCATTGCTATGCATGCTTAGCATAGCAAATTGTTGCATAATGAGCAAAAGGGGAGGAAAAAAAAGATAGTTTAGAAGTCCAAGTCATTTTAAGATTAGTCTGTGATCTACCTCATTATTTGGGTCAATAATAGATTTTGAAATGTTTTAGAAATGTACACGCATTTTTATTTTAGTATTGGCTGTTGTTCAAGCAACATATTGACGTGGGTGTGCTCTTGGATCTTTTTTTTGTGTTGTATTTAAATATAGAGCATTTACTATCATGTTAATGGCAGCTACATGAACATAAGAAGGAAGTCTTCTAATTGGCTTTGCTCCTGCTCTGTCCATGCAAGCATCCAGTGAATGCTCTCGGGTTCTTCACAGCATACAGGCTCTGAGCATTTAACACAAGCAGTGACCGTGCCTGATGCCTTGTTATAGTGCATTACCAGCTTTGCCCTACATGATTCTCCACCACCTTTTATTAGTGACCATTATTACATCCATGGTAATTAATTCTGTGGGTTTTTTTCCTCCCTCCCTAGTCACCGCATCATACCCACCTAATGCTAACCCACTTGCTGTCAGGGGAACATGCCCCAGCTTGTGCAGGCGATTTGCCTGTGTTGCACGCTTCAAAGAGCTAGAGGTGGCTCTGGCATGTTCTTCCTTAGAGCAGGTTTCTTTGGCTCCCAGCTATATACTTCCACAGTGGAATTCATAATGCAGAAAACTGTTAGTCCAAGGCCTGGCCAGAGTAGACGTACTGGAAAAGATGCAATTTAGCATCTTTAGTTTAGAACTTTCTGAGTGATTATTGTGATCACTTTTAACCCTAGGAAGAGTTGCAAAAATATACTATCATAGAAAAGAGACTGTATCCAGTTTCTTTTTCCACTAGCAGGCTGAAATCTATCCCAGTGAGGCTGCAAAGGATGTGCAAGTGAGCCTACAGACCAGTGGCAGCTCTGCTCTCAGATACGATAGCAGTAGGACTCCGCCACAAGCCGGGGGCAAGAAGGGGAAGCAAAGAGCCTGTTCCTCTGCGGCTTGGGTGGCTCTGACACCAAACGACAGCGGTGGCAACCCTCACGCAGGACATCCTCCAGCAGGCGAAGCGAGCAAGCAAGGACCACCTGATGGGTGAGGACCCCTCGGTGCCTTCCACCCACTCCTCCAGCCCGCAGAGCCAAGCGCAGCCCTGACCGGACGAGCTGCTTCTCGCCCAGAACTAATAAAACCAGAGAAGATTAAGAGGGAAGAGCGAGCCGATTCAGCGCAGGTAGAGAACTGGTTACTATAGCAACTGTTTTCTTCTTTGAGCATAGGTTGGGAGGACTCCCTTGCGAGGGGATTTCTGCGCAGTCCCCAGCTGGGAGGGGAGGCTGCTTCAAGAATCTCGTTTGACGAAGGCTGCGTGGCTGCACTCTTGAACTCTGCTGGGGATCGGGGGGGGCTGGGATAGGTTTGCAGAAGAGTTTGACGCTCGTCCAAAAGTAAAACAGATGTTGAAGTGCCTGAACTCATGGGAGAGATTACTAAACTGGGACTGTATTAAAAGCCATACTCACCTCACGGTGTATTGTTCTGTAGGTTGCAGCTGTGTCTGAAGCTGTCGTTGTACCACAGTACCCCACACAACCAGGAGCTTCAAAGCTGGAGTTTATAAAAGGAATAAGAGAATATGTAGCTAATTCCTACCGGATTTTTAAATCTCTCTGAGGTCCTGAGAAAGTTCCCCAGCTGGGTTTCTTCAACGAGATGAAATTGGTACAGAGTACGAAATTCCGTAATTTGTAACATAATAAAGGCTTGGTCAGTCTGACTCCAAGAAAAGTCATTCTCTGGGACTTGAGCCAGGTAATGTTATCTTAGCATACTGCTTGGAGTACCTGGCACTGTACAAGCTCTAGGTCTTTGTGGTTATCTTAGACCAACATAGCAAATGAATGTGCGTATTATCCTTTCGGTAGGGCTGCTTTCTGGTGTAACACTTCCCTTCCATTCACAGGAGACGTATAAGTACCAAGTCAGTGCCTAGGGTAAATCCCTCAGCTTTAGCCCTTGTTAACCCTGTGTGCTCTGGCAGGTATACTTCAGGGGCCAAAGTTGCATCTTGGTTTTTTGCTGGTATTTTGTGCTGGAAACTAAACAAACACAGAACGAAACTAAAATAACCTATGATCACCTCAAACTTAGTCCTGAAATTCTCTCTCTCTTAGGGTCAAAGCACGGAAGACATTGCAAATTCTCTTGATAAGGGATGAGCAAAGGGGGTTTTGGGTGAAATACTCCGCTCCCCTAGGCTGTTTGTTGTCTATTTTTCCACGCAGTATTGCTGCTGGAGACACGGATCTAGGAGAACATCATCTGCCATGATCCCACTACCCTTCCTATCACTGAGGAAGAGGAAGGGGGGACAGCTGTGCAGCCTCTTTCTTGCAGCTGCATCTTGCCTAGGTGGCTATCACAACTTCAAACCTTCACAATCCCTGGCTTTCAGAGTAGCATTTTTTTGGCCGTTGATGCAGGGAGTAAGAAACAGCAGCCTTAATATTTGTTTAAAATTCATCAAGGGTCTTACCAGACATGGAACCAAGGAGTCGAAAAATGAAAGCAGTCTCCCTGCTCCCAGTGCAACTTGAACGCAGAACTAGGCTGAGAGAATTTTGCTATCGCAAAACGCTCCCCCGTGAGCAGTACGCTGAGGAGGTGAGCCAAGAGGCTGAGGAACTCAAGGACAGCCCTGAACTCTCACCCACACTTGCAACGACTGCACAGTTCCCGTGTCAAAGTCTCCGGCCTCAGCCTAGTTTCAGAAATGGGATTCACAAACTCAAGAGCAACCTGCTACTGGTCCACAAAGAATGTTTATCGACAACTGCTATTAAGAAGTCTGCAAGCTTTTCAGCTGAAATAAGTATCTGCACCCTTCTACAAAAGTGTCATTCTTTCTGTGCCATGTGGCAGATCCGGCCTTAGCTGGCATTTGATCTTGCTAGCTGCAAGTATAAAATCTGCTGCTGCTTGGTATAATAGCAAGAAAGACTTGTGAAAGAAAATTAAGTGCTTTATGAGTCAGAATTCTAGACTTAGCTCTTTTGTGAGCAATAAGCAATTTCTACTGCACCAATGCAACTGGGGTGAATAAAAGCATGCATCCATCCAACTGCAATTCCCTTTGCTGCATATATACAAGTATTACAGAAAACTGGGAAAAAATATTGTAATAAGCTTTAGTAAATCACATGAATTAATAAATTAACAAATGGTTCATGTTATACTGTCATATAAAAGAGACATATGCCCTCTCCTGATTAAATATGTGATTAAGACTGCATTCAAAACCAGTGAAAAGTAGAAATTTCCATCAAGACTTGGTGAAGAAGTGTCTCCATTACTTCAAAGGAGGTAGTGGACTCACTGACCATTATATTCTGTTCAGCCACTGAAGTAATAGATTACACGGTCATGGTATGGGGTTGAGGAAAAAGTAAATTACAGAGAAAAAAAAGTTGTTTTTTTACTGTCTGAGGGGAAGGAGATTTCTGTGACGAGTAGTTCTGTCTCCCTCCATGATGACAGCAGAGGTCATACAAAGTCTCAAGCCTCTGCTCACCCCAGAAGAGGGGATCTTAGTCCAGATTGCACCTTGCTTACAGCATAATTAGTCACTATGTGTTTTGTCTGTGCCCTGGCCCTACTTATCTCAAAGTTACTTCCTTCACAGGCTTTAAAGCTAGGTTATCCAGGGGATACAGGCAGCTGAAGAATTATTCTCTTAATGGGTCTCATTTATTAGATGCTACAGTAGATTAACCTATTAGATGGAATCAGAAATTGTACATAGCTACAGAACCATGTCTGCTATCTAGAAAAAAAGTGTGCTGATGCAGCTTGGTTGCTATGCTGTAAAATCTGACATCAGGATCATGAAGACACGTTTGCCTTCTTCCGTTACTTAAGGCGGCTGGTTGACTGACTAATCCATAGGGTAGGATATTGCATTGTTGCCTAACAACAAGGTGCTTCTAGTACACGAGAAATGGAAACGGGGCAGTTGTTTCTCAGAACATAATCAGGTTTCTCAAGTCTGAGTCCAGTATTTTAACCGTTCAGTCTTGGAGCGTTTGAGCCAATACTTAATTCCCTTCTTTGAGTTTTTTTCTGATGCTTTTTAGGTTTCAGTATATCCTGATGTTAGCAGAAGCCTTAGTTTTGTTGAATTTGACTATATGCATTATCTGAGTGTAATAGATTTCTCCTTAGGAGCAGGAAAAAAATCACATATGCAAGTAGAAGAAATAGGTTTGTTTTCTTTTTTCTGATTTTTTTATTTGAATGTGGACTTAAAACTTACGAAAAGTACCATCTTAGTAGCTCTAGAAAGAGAACCTCTCTCTCTGTTTTTTATCCATTTAAAATATACTGCATGAAAAAGAGCAGTACAAATTTCTTATACATTGCTCCTCCTGCACGCTTTGAGCCAAATCAGGGAAGTTCTTGGGTAAGAGCAGAAAATTATTTATTTTCATGTTTAGTGAAACCAGTACCTGTCTTTCCACATACTCTGCTGGGTTTTGCATCACGCCTTCAGACCATTCATCTTTGGCATTGCTGCCTAGGCTTTCAATAAGACCAAGTTCATGCCACTGCTGCCGCATGGCTTCCTGCCCATTCAGATGAACCGCATTTGAAATGCACAATGGCGGGGTAACATGGCTGACGGAACTACTACCCACAATTTAAAGATGAAAGCCATCTTAACCATAATGAATTCCCTAACCAACATTTACTTTCTGGGAATAATGAAAGAAAAATAATTTTGGCAAGTAACATATCGATATGCCTTCGTGTCAACTAAACCTGCAAGCCCTTATGATTACTCACCTTTATTTCTATCACGAGTTCTCTACTGCTTTGTTCTCGTCTTTATTGCACTGTACATGCTTGTGGCTCCCCAGAAGATAGACCATGTTTGTTGTAAAACACACTCTGAACAGTTTTCAAGTGAGTTACACCCTTTTTGTAAACTCAACAATAAATTACGACGAGTTACTAACCACTAATAAAGTGTTAAAACAAGAAATGATGTAATGAGCAGAACAAATGTCTAAAGGAAATATGTGTATGGGCTTCGTATGGATCCAGGATACTTATCAAAATGGAAGTCATTACAGGACTGAAACCCAAGCTAGGCTGACACGAAGAAAGGGTGTGTTGTAATCAAAAGGACATAAAACAAATAAAGCCATAATTTTCCTATCTCCTAAATTCTCTGAGGCTTTGAAAGAGATTGAGGTTTTGAAGCAAAGCTTATGACTTGGTATGACCAAATGTCAGTGAAATGGCTAGTATCAACAAGTTGGAGTTTCCTTGTCTAGAAGAGGATAGAATTCTCTCTACCCAGGAAAAACAAATCTTTTATTTGTCTGACTTTTCTGTCTTCTCTCTTCCACACTAACAGCAATCTAGAAAAAATCAGTCAAATAACTCTAGGAAAAAAATATGTTACTCACGCTATGACAAAGTAGTGTGAAGCTCGAGCACTTGGAAACAGAAGGGCCAGTTTGAAAGGCAAATTTTTCTGGTATTTTCACCACTTCTTCCCACATGTAGAGACATCAATAGCGTTTGTTGCAGAATGAGCCTTCCATCTGTAGAACTGTTTTTTGGTATTAGGTATTCAACATCAGCGACGTTGTCAGGTACTTCAGCAGGGACCTGCAAAAGAAAGTGCTTCTCCGCAGCCCTGCGTGGCCACCTCCAGCAGCCCCTGCACGCCCCCTCTCCTGCATCCTAGTCTGCGCTTGGATTAAGGGATTTTATTTCGTAAACGCAGAGCTGAGGCACAAAGGAAAGAAAAGAGAATCTGTGTCTCTTCTGCTCCAGTTTGGCATCCCTAACCCGTACATCGCTCCTCTAAACCAGGGTCTGGTATGCCTCAGCCATGACAGTTTTGGTTGTGCTGACGCTGCTTTGCCAGCACAAAGCAGTTCTGAAGCCAGTTCTGGAGCTTTCCTGCCACTTCTCAGAAAATCCCTGGGCTATCTGGGGGTTTTCCAGCACTAAAGTGCCAAAGTGAAGTGTGCAGACAAAATGAGCGGGCACCCCATGCGGTGAAATAGTTTGGGGAGGGATGAGGAACGGAGTGTATCAGGGAGTCCCTTGCAACCCAGCAATCCCCAGCTTTAACAACGGTCACCACAATAATGGCAACTATTATTAAAAGAGCCCACAAGCTTCTCTTATATGCAGTAAAAGAGCTTCAAGGGAGAACAGCCAAAGGAGAAAAAAAATCAGGGAAGTGCAAAGGTAGTGCAAAGCTTAAAGGTGATTTATTCCTTTACTGCTCATTTATGACGAGGCGATATAACATATTAGGCAACATTCTCATCCCCTCCGGCTGCAGGAGGGCCAGGAAAGCTGCGGCTCCTTCCCACTGGCTATGACATCACGGCTCCGGCACTCCTCACGTGCTGCCAAGGACCGGAAGGCAGGTGCTGACGTTTCCCGTAACAGGAGAAAGTCTTTCCACCGCCAAAACTAACAAAGAAACGCAACTTTGAAGCACTGCATGTGGGAATTATTTTTCTTTTTGTAGCTTACCTTTCTGTTCAGGTATGATTTTTTCCTGAGCCCAGAGAGACCAGTTTACCATATAGGCGTGAATCTGCCCCCACACGATAACTAAGTAACTCAGTAACTTTCCGTAAGAAGCAGAGTTCAAGTAAACACATTGTTGATTGCTGTAATCCACTCTGTACAGCACAGAGACTTCCCACCGGTTTCCGTGGCAAGTCACGGGAGTGAATGACACCGGCACGCCAGCAGGCCCCGGCGCGCCCAGCCCTGAGGGAGCACCGGCGCAGCTCCCCGCCGTATGAGCAAAGACGCAACGAAGGCGGCTCCACCGCACAGCACGCCGTGAGGTGACGCACGCCCTGCCCCGGCCAGCTCCCTCCCTCTGTCCTCGGTGCTCACCTCGGCTCAGCCCCCCACCCCGGTC
>NW_009191193.1:0-34646 GCF_000690835.1 Fulmarus glacialis | reverse complement strand
CCGGCCGGCGGGGGCTGTGGGCGGCTCTGCCGGGCAGCCCTGCCTGGCCGGGAAGCTCCTGCCCGGGGGGGTGCGTGGAAATCCCGGCTGCCCTCCTTCCACCCACCCGCGCCTTCCTCCGCGGCGGTGTGGGGGCTGCGTCCTCTGCCTCGGAGCTGCAGGGGTTGAGGGGAAAAAACCCCAAACAAAAGGCCTGGAAAGGTGAATTCTAAATGAAAGTCATTTGTGCGGTGTGCGAGCCGTGATTCACGATGACTGTTTTTTTCACTGGAGGGATCTGGGATGATTTTTGCTTCCCCTTTCCTTACGTTGTTCTGCTTAATTTAGCAAAAAAATGATTTGTAACTGCTCAGATTATTATGTGCTTAATGAATGACGTATTAGCAACGGGAAGTAAATCCAGCCTTTATAATGAGAAACTTGCAAAGGCAGCATAATTCTGTTTATTTGTGCAGTCTCTTCTTGTTCTTGAATTAAGAATTCCAGTCAGGTAATTGTGGTCATACTGAATGCAACTGGACGAAACGGAGATAGCGAATTCACTGATAACGCCTCGCTCTTGCTTTTATGCTTTATCGATATCTTGCTGCTATACACACAGCGACACAAAGCCGTTGAGTTTATTACTGGAGTATATTACACTGATGGAGCTGTTTCTCCCTTGGAGAGCAAGGTGAAAGCCATCCGTATGACACAGAAAGGAAAGCCAAGCGTTTTTATCTTTTTTAGGTTTGTTTTAATCGGGGTATTAATTTTCGTGGGCTGTGAGACGTTGCTGTAGAGCTGTGTATGCTTAATATTCTCTCTCCTGCGGTAAAGCTTTAAAAAAATGGCATAAATTTGGTACCTCATCTTACGGCAGTGTGAAATAATGTAATTCTAGCTGATGTCTGCCTAATGTTCTCATGCTAGCTTATCTTAAGGAAACAGAAATGTTATATGTGTGTTTAAATACCGTGTTAGTTTGCTGCTATTGAAGCAAAAACTTGTAGGCCGCATTCACCCAGTGGCTGGCCGGTGGTGTTTCACCCATTTCATTGGGTAAATTAAGCTATCAAAAGTATGCAAATCTGAAAGGATTTCCTTTTGAAATGAGTCAGGATTGTACCTATTTAAATTCTTGAATAGTAGCAGCCGCCTTTAAGTGGAATTTGTTCTTTTCACCACAATTTCAGTAGAGGCATTTTCAAGTTCTAAGGCATCTGTTGGTTTCAGGCTGCTTAGGATCAGTGTTTGCATTTTTGTTTGCTTTTGATAGAAAATGGTAGAGTCCTAACCTGACTAAGAGATCCTGAGAAATACATGCCAAATTCATTTGCATTAATGAATTAGTTCTAATAATTCAAGTACGCTGTGCTCTGGGAGAGAGAAAAGAGGGGAAGCAAAAGCTGGAGTCGAAGGGAAATTGACTTTAATATATAGAGTGTAGGATGAAAAGAAGTTTATTTTTATTGAGCAGCTTCCTGTGGTTTTCTCATGGAGCTCTAAGGACTTTGGAGAAACTTGTCATGATGCTGGCCATGCAGAATCTGCTTTGTGGATAACCCTGAGTTTGGAGATGAGATTTTTCAGTCAAACAGCTTTTTATAAGCATAAATAAATGCTTTTTTCCCTCCCTCCTTTAATTCATCTTGGTGATTGTCCATGGCATTTAAATGAAAGGGGAGATGCTGCAACGTGGTCATTTTCCTCCTAAATTTTTGATGTGTTGTATTGATAAATTGCAGGCTGTAGGTTCAAAGCACTGGTGAAACCAAAGTGGAGGTTTCCCAACTTCACAGGGTAGCTGTGTGCTATATTTAACTATCTTTTATCAGTGAGCGTCTGAAAAAAATAATGTCTTTGCAGTATGTTTAGTCTCCTAGCATAGACCTTATGTCCGTGTTGATTATTCCCAAGAAGCATAAACACTCTTCCAGTCTTTCCTAAATGCCAGGCAGTCCGCCTCCTGGTCAGTTGGTGGTTAGCGTGCCTTGGTTTACAGCTGGATTGCAGTAAGTTGACGTGGTTTGTGGCCGAGGTGGCGCAGGCACCGACCTGACTTCAGTTATGGAGTTACCCAAGATGGTTGGAGCCTGCCAGAGACTTGGTTTGCAGCGGAGGATCGGAGCAGGGGTCGAAATACAGCTGTGATGCGGACAAGCTTTTTTTACCGTGCCTGACATCCATCAAGTCAGCGGTGTTCCTTGCATCTTCGTACTTCGGAAAAAATTGAGCAGTACCAGAAGATGACTTAGGAACCTAATAGTATGAACACTGATTTGAAGACTTTTGGCCTAATTTGCAGGTTATGCTGCTAGGGAGGTGGTAGTTGTTGGCAATGGATGTTGTTAATCATCATATTTTTTGTCTTTGTGAGCTTCGAGAAGGATTTTGGTCTGTGTTTAAGCATTTTGATGTTGAATGCTAATGGAAGCCTAACTGGATTACTTAAGAAATCATGTTTTAGGTTAAATGTGAAAAGTTGCTGATATGACTTTCTTTTTGAATGTATGAATTCACTTGCCAGAATGCCCTCTCTGGGGAAGTGGGCATGATTTAAGAATGGGAGGTGGTTCTGCAAATCCTATCTGTCTGTTAAATGACTTAACTTACAATAACAGTACTGCAACTGGCCTGTGATAATTGCCGTATTTCCCTCTTTTGATCAGTTTGCCAGTGTTTTCTCTTTTTTAAGTATCATTAGTGTTAATAACCAGATGAAAATATTTTTTCTGTATGTTTGGGAAGGGGTTGGCAGAACTTTTCTGCAGAGCTTATACATAGGACTAAGTGCCAGTATCCTCCCCAGAGCATGCAAAATAGCATCTGCCAGCATTTTCACTGCTCGCCCATCAAACGCACAAGCGTGGGGTAATTTTAATTTATTTAAAATTTAAGGTAATTTTAATACATGAACTGATTTCCTTCACAGTTTGATCTCGAGCCGTGCAAGTCCTCTTTGTTTGGCTTTGCCGTTTGCAGTTCTGGCTCAGGGCTCTGCCGCAGCTCCGCTCACGGCCTCTCTTCTCCTCCAGGTTTACCTGCCTGGGTAGAACACGAAGCAGCGCTAGAGAGGGATTGCCTCTGCCAAGGAAGATGTGGCTCTTCTGTCGCTCTCCACTAGTCTGAGGAAAAGATGTTTCAAAGGAGCGGGTGTGTGCAGTTTGGCCAGTCGCTTGGTTTCCGTGAGGTGACCCCCAACTTGTAAGCAGATGGCACAGAGGGCTGCAGCGGGCCAGTCCACGGCCTCAGGAAGTAGTTGTGTGGCCACCTCTGCCGTGAGACAGATGGGTCATGGCAACATACAGAGGGAGGGACGAGGAACAAGGCTAACGCTGAGGACCAAAATGAGGTGTTTTTTAATGTGAAAAAGTTGTTATCCTTGTGCTCCAATAACTGAAGTAATTTTAATTAAGCAATATTGGTTTGGAAGTGTCCATGTAAATATTTTTTGCATATTTAACTCTCTAGCTACCTTTCCCAGCCATCAAAGCTCTTCCACACATTCAGGATGATTTGGTGACTGACTGGACATTTGCAAAAGAAAAGACTTGGAAGATAAAAAGGAAGTTGAGGAGTGATCTTGGTGCACCTGGTCAGCATATGCTGTCAGCAGATTGCCTACGCTTATAATCTCTCAAGAGCTGTTTGTGAATTCTTACCATTGTTCTAAAGTATTTTTTATCCTCATGGTTTTGTTACTATGTCAACTACTATGTGTTGATGCCGGTTGGTTAACCAGTGACTGCTTTTAGTCTTGAAAGACAGGCGTTTGAATAGTGCTATATCTTAAGATTTACTTAAAAGTTCAGTTAAAGTATTTTCTTAATCAATAAAACCGTACGAAGCACAGTTGTTAGAAAGCATGTTTTAGCTTCAGAGGCATTTTGTTTCCTATTTCAGACAGTGTAAACTGATAGAAAAGAACAGCATTCCAGGACAGAAGTGCCTCAAAAGATTGTTGAAATATTTTTAATGAAGTGATAGTAGCTACCAAAAAACCCTTTTTTTGTGTGTGTGTGCATAAAATAGCTAAATAATAATTATTATTGGTGTTAGATTAGTGCATTGTGGATGTGTAGGTTTTTCTTGGCAGAATGTGAATAAGATTGCTTTAGCATACATTCAGATTTCTTACATCGTGGCAAATTCTCCTAATTGCATTTACCTTGTATCTGCATTCAATAACATGTGCCTTTTTAAAGTCCTGTTCTGCCTTCTTCAGTAATGCTGAAACACTTTCAGTGCCAGCACGTTGTAGGGCCAACTGTAAAATTTCAGTACGTTTTTCCTCCGGGTGCAAATTTTTCATCCTCTTGTGCGTGCATTGGTAGAAGAAAATCGAAGGCGTGTGGTGTGCGGCGGGACGGTAGCTCCCACGCAAACTGAACGAGTGATCTGAACTTCATCGGTTGAGCAAACAAAAAACCCAGTTACCTCTTATCAAAGCACTGGTAAAGAAGCAGGGTTTTTTTGCATGACGTGATACATAGTTCTGTTTTAAAAATTTAGTGCAGCAACACAAAATGAGCCATCATGAGTATGTTTTCGTTAACGGGTATTTTTGTGATGGTGGTGGTCTGATGGCTTCTGACAGATGAATGATGCAAGTAAATAGTTCTTTAGCTCTGATTGCAATGACGGGCAGTGTCTAATACCAGTGGGGAGAAGTTGATAGCAGAGCACAAACCAGAGATCCAGCCAGCACCCCGGGCTTCCCCCCACCTGCCTTCTGGGCTCCCTCTTCCCTCCGAGAATGTATATTTATATACCTGTCCAGAGCCGTTTTTAACTGCTTGCTCTAGGAACGCTGACTTACACCATCCTGCTTTTGCTTTTGTCACACGGGACTTCACAGTCCTTACTTGGTTTCATCTGTGTCTTACTAAAGTTGTGTTGGGTGGCAGTGATTCTGGAATGTTTGTGGCTTTTACAGGACAATCTGTAGAAAAAGTGAATATATAGGACCTGTACGTTGTTAATATTTTGCAGTGCGGATAGGAAAAGTCCAAAGTTTACTGATGTCATTACCATAGGCAATTACGCAGTTACAAAAAGTAGAAAGTTTCACTGGTTTTCTGTTTGCTTTTCCCCTTTAAATTTAAATTTTTGGCTGTATTCCAAATGAAAATATTCTTTTCCCTTCCATCTGTCATCACATATTTTATGTCTTAACAGGATTTTCTGTTACTGTGGTGGTAATATCTTAGCAATTTTATTTATGCTCAGAAATAGTTTGTCATTTTTGTGTCAGAGTTCCAGTGCATGGTGTGTAACGTGGGCCTTGGCCTAGACTGAGTCAGTCATTAAAGAATTTTCCTTACGAATCTGCTTTTCACGGCATGAGGATTTAGGGACACTTACTGCAAAAACATTATTAGGTTTAAAGCTGCTTGTAGAGGGGAGGAGAGCTTGGGAAGCCTAACTCCAAACGTTTTCGTGGGCTGTTACTAGTACAATGTCTGCAGTAATCTAGAAGATGCCAAGTTCAGGAAATTCATTCCACCAAGACTAGGTTGCACAAAGTGAGATATTTATAATTTCAGTTTGCATCTATTGTTACTCGATGGTGTGCAGTTAGGGGATTTTTTTTTAACAGAAGTTAAGAAATGTCTTAATTTTTCCTTACTTCTCTGTAGTTACGAGATCAGCATGAAAGTTGGCGGTCTTGCTTCTGATACTTAGAAGTACGAGAAGGGGGGTCAGCAGACAAAATGGGATGTGTTAAGATCTTGTTCAGATACTGGGGCGTGGTAATGTGTCTTTGGGAGACATGTGACACTGTGATAACAGCGGGTAGAAGGGGAGTAAAATTAATGAGTGTTCCTGCGCTTTTACAAAGGGCGTACGGGATCCTTGTGAAATCACCTGGTATCTGCACAGGGAATTGAAGCAGTACTTTTTTTTTTTTTTTAAGTTCTGCTCTAGTTCAGGTCCATCAGGGACTGGAGTTATCCTGATACAGTTCCAGGGCAGACTGATAACTGCTTTGATCTGAAACAGTTGGACTGATCTGATACACCTCAACTGACTGGATCTACGTGACGTTTCGGGCAGGGAACCCAGCTGCATACCGCGAGCTCTGGAAGAGGGTGAGATGGTTCCGCGTGGCTGGTGGGAGCTCGGTGGGAGCAGGTGTCTGTTTCTTTTCCTTCTTGTCTGCATGGTTTAGCTTTTGCCGCTCCTAGATCCCCTGCTCTTCCCAGCACCCTCTTGGCATCTCCTCGCCTGCTACTCCTTGAGGAGGAGGGAAGGGACCACGAAATTGTTCGGTGCCTCCATTGAAATCTGAGGTGAGCTGTTTCTCGGAAGCTATAACCAGACATATTTCCCATTCTAAATTGAGTTAAAAAAACGGGTTCAGTTACTGTTCAGAGCAGTGAATTGATTTAAGTTCCAGGTTCGTTCTGAGTTGCTATTCTTTGTGAACTTTAGGAATATTTTCCATCTGATAACTAACGAGCTGCGTCACACAGGGGCCCTGCTTCTCTGCATGTGTACCATTCTGATGTGTGTCTCAAGGAGCTATTCTGGTCTGAGTGGTGAAAGAAAAATAGGCGATGAACCATGTCTTTTCTTCAGGAAGCTTCTTTTGTCATCCTTGGGGTTGGTTTGACAAATGATTAGTCAGTCAGTCATTCTTTTGAAGGCCCTAACGTTAATGCTGGGAAATAAGGTTCTTGCTTTCCATTTTATCATATAGCAAAATAAATGCATATTGAACAGAAATATTTTGCCTGGACGGTAATTAGTGAAAATATTTATCTTCTTTAATAACTGTCCTCTGAAGTGTGATTCCACTGAAAACTTAGTTTATATATAAAATCTGTATGTGCTTGGATGTTCTATTTCTTATCCCAATTATAATGTTAGAAAACTCGGTTACAATTAAAGTCTAGAACATGTTTTTTCCTGAAGTGCCAGGTTTGCAAATGAAGTCTACGGTCTGAAATTCAAGCTGTGTCTTTTCTTGTTAATCACTAGTGAGTTAGTGGGAGAATCAGTACGACAAATACCATTCTCAGTTGCCTTATTATTTCTAAATTACGGGCTTGCGCTTTTTTTTTAAGCAGCCATGAAATAGTGTTGCCAGACTGAATGGCGGAACTGAGGACATACTTCATCACGCAGTTTGCAGATTAAATGTATGCAGAGTGAGAGAACAGTGGAAATAAATATCAGTGTGGTTTCTGTAGGAATAGTACAAAATCTCTTTGTTGGTGAAACCACACTGTTTATAGTTAGAAAATACCAAAGAGTTTATGTCCTGTAAGAAAATGTCAGTTTAAATTAAACCCACTTTTAATCCTACCCTGTGATTTGTTTGGGTATTTCTAGCCAAATGAGCCAGGTGGAGACAATGTACAAGGTCTTGGGGCCTGAGCACCTAGCAATGCAGACTGACTCAAACGTCTGAATTGTATACTTGTTAATGTATTCTTGGTGTGTTTTAAGAATATAGTTACATTAGCAACGGATTTGTAGTGACTTTCTTCAGTGCTGTGAAAACTGGTTTTGATTGCTAGGATTGTGTCCTGTATCCCAAAGTGCTTTCTCCTGTGTCTTACTCTGTGTTTACCTCTGGAGGTGGGCTCTGTTTTTGTTGACCTAAGATGAAACAAAAATATTTGCAGTGCAGGCATGCCCCTCCAGCATCACCCAGCCTTCAAAAGAGAAGGAATTTGTTGTATTTTCCTGCCAAAACAACAAATAAAACTTTGAGTGATATAAGCTGTGCTAGTCAGTTCAGATTTTATTGTGAAAATCTTTAGTCTGAACTTTTTAAATGCTTTTTAAATGTCCATGTGCTGGGGAGTTGAATGGGGCAGGTATGAAACTCATCTCCTTGTGCCTTTTAAACCATTTTCTGTAACATCTGACACTCTCCAGTGAGGAAGAATCTGTGGTATGAAGATGACTGAAGAATGTCTTGCATGTCCAAAATATATATATTTGTTTGTTTGTTTGTATCAGTTAGTTTGGTAAATCCGTATTTATAACTTACCATTTCACTTGCAGTTTTTTCAGGTCTGTTCTACCGCTCTTTGTGCAGGGATAGATTTGCAGAATTGCGGGTGTACACTTTGAGGTCTTGCCATCGCTGGGGGAGTGTCGTCCTTAATTCAGATGAGACTGGCTGTGGAAAAAGCAATTTGAGGTTTCTCTGTTAGTTGGCGAGTTGTGTTCGGGGCAGAGGTTTACATGAGGGCCTGGAGATGGTCTGCTTGGGGAGCTTGGTCTGCTTGGGTTTGTGCTCACCCCCCCACCATAGCACAGTGTTTGAGTTCGAAGGGTTTTTATCCTACAGCCTGTGCCCTCTTTGTAATCAGGGGACTGCTTATTCCTGGTGATGTCTTGTTTTGGGGTTTTTTGAGGCTTAACTGGCAGGCAGTACTCATGTCAGCATTGCAGCTTGTTCACACTTCTTCAGCTCATGCAGAGTCTGGTGATCCTAGGGTACAAAAGAGCATGCAATTTAAAAAAATATTATTGGTGTGATTAGAATTTTAATCTGTAGTTTTTTGAAAGCAGTGGTTTTGAGGGTGTTTTTGAAACTTGTTGAAAATGCTATTTGCAACCTTAAACATCTTTTACAACACTGATTGCTCTGTCCTGGCATATGTTTCTCAGCTGCAGGAGCGACTTCCTATTGTGTTTGTGATGTTTGACTAACAGGGAATGGTGATAATCGGTGCCTTTACGCCAAGGACCCGTCACCTGAAGGTGCTGTAGCTCTGCTGACCTGGATTCCTGAGCTGTTGTCATGGCTTGGAGTGCCTTAGCGTGAAGCTGTACCGGCAAATCGCTCGATTGCCAGATCTGCATCAGAAAGTTATGTCAGCGTGTGTCTCTTGGATAGAACAGGTGGTTGTTAAAACTCGCATTTATTGGCCTGTGGATGTCCTTACTAGGCACGACCACTAGCACAGTGGTTGATCACCAGTACAGCTCTTCCCGTCTTTGATCTGCTCTGCTGGCTTTTCTGGCTGTAGCTTGCAGTGTTGGATGCAGACTTGCAATTAGGAAAGGAAAATGAGTGGTGGTTTGTTTTTGTTTTTGTGGTTTGGTTTTTTGGTTTGGTGGTTTTTTGTTTTGTTTTTTATCATTTCTTATTAGTATTCAGTCTTATCTGAAAAGAAGACAAATCTGTTGTGCTGTTTTTGCCTTTGTTTTTTTATGGTCTAATAAAGAAGTCTTTGAATGTATGTTAGAAGCCCGTGTTTTTCTGTTTTTTACAGGAGGAAATTAAAATGTTCTTTGGCAGTTTCTGTGAGGAAGTGAAATAATGAAATAGTGAAGTCTCCTCCCCACTCTCCACAAAAACTGGGGAAATACAGTTGAGCAATTAGGAAAAGAAAGGATTTTTAGATATGCTTAGTTTTAAACTTTGCAAAAGAAAAAAATCTTCGGAATGAAGGTCTTCACAACCCAACTGAGCAGATACAAGTATTGCTTTAATAATTATGCGTCTTCGTAGGCTGGGAGGACCTGATCGGATACATGAGGTAAAAGTAAATCAGGAGAAAAAAAGTTTTTCTGTCTGTATTATTAAAGAAATAAGCTTAATTTTTAGAGTAAAATCTTGTAGATTAGAGAACAGAAAGAAAGGCTTTGACGTTACAGGGGCAATTCCATTGGATTCCTGGTGGTCGTATAAAGGCATTTTAGCTTTTCTTTTCCTGAGCTAGGTGGCTTGGTGGGTGGCTGTTTCTGGAAACTTGGCTTTATAAATTCTGCTGTTCAGTTCTGCTTGATTTGCTTTTTTATTCATAATTTTCTGAGAGGAAGATTTGTGTGCTTGGTGGGGGAAGAGGTAACTGTTAAAGAACTGAATGGCAGAGATTAATAACCTAAAAACAGAAGTAAAATTTCTCAAAGGGAAACACCAGACTTGATCATTTTAGATCAGGTTGAGGATCTGTGAATTACCTTCTGCTCTCGGTGCAACCTGGTCTTTGTTTTTGCCTTTTTACCCATTAAAATGAACTATTTGTTTCAAAGTCATTAACAAAAACCGTTCATGATTGAAACTGCCAAAAGTGTTTATTTGACAACAAAGTGATTCCAATAATAAGTTAGTTGTGAAATAATTTTGGTCTGCATTTTGCGATTTGTAAAACCATACTTGTACATTATTTAAATTTTGAGGGGGAACCCCTTATTTACCTTTTCATCTACCTCCACAATTGATAGCAAAAGAAGATGGGAACTTTCTTTTTTTTTTCCTCCGTCTCTGCTACTGTAGGTGAGTACAGAGGGTAATCTTCCCCTGCCTTGCCCTTCCACATTAATTTCTGATAAATCTCTTTTTCTTTCCCTTTACCGACCAACTTGTAATGTGAAAGATGCGTTCATGTCTGGGAAGATCACTGCGTCATTTCGTTTGCCTCTCAGACTGCTTATATGGCTTTTTTAGATGTACTTTCTAACCTCACTTTGTTCCTTCTTTTTGACCAGGCGAAAACTGCCTGTGCTGTAAAAAGGCGCTGCTTAGACCAGCGTTGTTTCCTTAACCTGTTGTTAAAGTTGTTTTGATTCCTGTATTTTTGTTGCACGGTTACTGCTTCATGCCACAGAAAACCCATCCTAACCTACCGAAAGTGGCGAAGGGTTTGGAGCAGGCTGTCCAGAGGTCATTTTGATCACATTTTGACAATTGATCCAATTGCTGAACCTTTTGTCACGTGAGTGAATAGGCATTTTTTCTTTTATTGCTGTTTAAAAGCCTTTAGTTGTCTTACCTACAGGTGTGACAAAATAGTATAAATCCCATTTTGATGTGAGTAAACCTGTCTGTTTGTTCCGAGACTTTCTGTATTGTTTTAAAGGTTTAATGCTTTGACTATATTGATATAGTCATTAGCAATATGTTTTTTTTAATTGATATAGTTTATTCAACTCACCTAGCACGAATGGAGCTGTACCTCTGCATTGATGCTTTTGAAGAAGTGTAAGATATTTCTTCTTTGGAAGAAATAAGTGACATCAGTATCACTCCACCCACAGTAGTGAATGTTGTGGTTTTTCTGATTTGTTCTAGTGAGCTTGTATGCTATGAGTAGTTACAGCAATTCAAACACTGCATAGGTTTATATAGAGATACAATTAAGGGTAATAATGAGACAAGCAAACAGAACCACTCTTCTTTCATAAATTTAAAAATAGCTGAGTAGGCAGATGTGGGTTTTCTTATAGCCGTGTACAATTTGTGACACTTGCACTCTGCCATATAAACTACTGTAATGCTATAAACAGTAATTTAATTTTGCTGAAGGATTAAATAGGAGCAATGAAATCCTAAGTAGGGAATCCACTAAAAAAACTAGGGTTTTAAAGAGTAATTCTTTTAGTTGAGGAGAGATGATAGAAAATGTGAATCTAATACTTTACATTTTTTCCCCCTAGTATGGAAAACTTCTTTAGTAGGTTTGAATCTTACTCTTGTATAGGGTACAAGGTCACAAGTTTTTATAACAGGTTGGTCAATCAGACTTAAATGGCTAAATTTTAATCTGCTAAGCTTATTAGAGAAACAATACTTGTATCACTGTAGTTAAGTTTGTCACAAGTTTCAGTGTAACATCTCTTTCGTTACGGATGGATGTTACCTGAATTTAGATGTGAATTTAGCAGAGAAGTTGTGTTGTCTGAGATTTCATTTATTAAAAAGCTGTGTGTTTCTGTGTTTTGTTTTTGTTTGTTGTTTTTTTTTTAAAACTTATATTTAAGATAATTCAATGAAGATTTTTAGTGTCACATTCTTTCACTGTTGGAGACCTATCTTCTGTTCCAAAGCCAAATGAATTTGGCCGTAGTAAGATTCTTTTTTTGTGGGAGAAAGATGCATACATTTGAAACCAATTCCGCAGATACTAGGTTAGCTTTACATCAGAATTTACATGTTAAAACAGAATGTTTTATGGATAGGAGATTTTAAGGATAGGACCTTTAGCGGAAGGCTACAAACTGAATAGCAAAATTTAGCTAAAAGGCTTTTGTGCTGCGATATAAAAAATGTAAGCAACACCAAAACACTCACTCTTGGATGCTTTAATGGAATAACAAATGTTAGTGCTTCAATTAATAGGTTAAAAATTACTATTTCAAGACAGCTAGAGGAATGTTGACAAAGAGTACTTTGAAATAGTAGTAGTCTTCTGAGTACACTTATTAGCCAGTTTGCTTTACCTTCAGCCTTTTCACATCATTTTTCCAGTACTCGTTCATTTTGCAAGTGGTGTGAGCAAGTAAGGATGTAAAAAAATAAAGACTTGGGAGTTTCTGTTTTGGCTATTGATTTATTTATTTATTTTATTTGCCTTAATTGCAGTATTAATTCTGTGAATACTTGATAACTATGGTATAGCTCATGTACATGACAGAGATGGATTATGAAGGAAGGTGTCCTAAAGACACTTACCTCTCTTTGTTAACAACATACGGAGCAGGATGATGACAATTCTCTTAATAGAACTGTTAAATAAAAATGGTTCTCCTGCATCTGACAGAGGAGGTTAGGGTAGGCAGAAGACACAGGTATGCTTTTTATCAAAAAGAATAGATCTGAGAACGTGTCTGATTTCTGTAAGGAAAAGGTAGTATGTATCTCTTGGTTAGAGGAAGAAAAGGTGCCAAGCACTATTTATGGTCACAGTATATGGGGAAAATATAATACTAGATAAATAGGATTCAAATTTGCAGGACAAATGAGGCTAGAAGAGCTATTTTTGGTATGAGCAAAATGGTTGAAAAACCAGGCAGACTTCCTAAGCATATTTCTTCATTTGTGTTACAAAACTTACCACAATTTTAATGTGTTGCTGAATTTAGTTTGCATTCATGTAGCTTTGCTTGGTTTTGTTAACTTATCTTCATCATTCTTTAATCTTTTCTTCTGATTTTCATGGTTATAGATGTATTCTCTGCCTCTTAAACAATTGCTTATTCCCTTCCCCAGGTTTTTTTTCTTTGAGTTTTTGTGGTTTTTTAAAACCAGGTAACATCCATTAATCTTGATTTTAAATGCTTCTGTTTCTTTTCTGGCATCTGTCCTTTCATTTTCTCTCCTTTTGTTTGTATCGTGAATATCATGTAATAAGAAGGGAAGATATTTACAAGTAATTACAAGCAGAGTGTTATGTAGAGCTCTGGGTCAGTGGATCTGGCCTGCTGAATAATGAGATTGGATGGGTAGATCAAAACGTATTCCTGAGTCACTACATTAGAATTGCCAGTTGCAACAGAAGCCCAGCGAGCAGAACCTGGAAAGCCGTGCTGCGGATGGCCGCTGTGCTGGCAGGGAGCGCGCACGGGAGGATGCGGTGAGGAAGAGGTGATGCGAAATAGCTGGCACGGGTTTCTCATGGACTTGGATTTTTATAAGAAGTAGTTTCCTTTGGAATTTATTTTGGTCTTGTTCGGTTATTTCCAGCTGCAGACCAGGCTTTCTGCTGTTAATGAAGCTTTGTATTGGCATAACTGAGAGACTGAAGAAAATCTTGCTACTTGCATCCCTATTAAGATTAAAAAATTACTTTTCTGTATATTTTGAGTTCTGTGCTCAGCTAGATATTGTGTATGTGTGCTATAAAAATACTTTTCTTCTGATGGAGTTTTGATGAGGCCTGGGCCGGAATCTTGTATTTGAACTATTTGAAGCTTCTATCCACACATCATTGTATTTTCATTTACTTCGTTATATGCCAAACACTGACTTTAGCAGGATAGCTCATTTTGTCAAAGGCAAGCAAGTATAATCAAATCTCCAAAGTACATTTGCACTTCGCTTTCTTCTCCTGCTTCACTCAGATTTCCAGCTGTGTACATCCATAAATTGAGCATACTGTAGCTGTTTTTCAGTTTGACTGTCAACATTTCTGAAGTTTAGGTTGCTGTCTGAAACAGAATTAGTGGTTAATTTAAAGATGATCTTCATCTAGGTATGAAGACAGAGCTTATTTAGGAAAAAAAAATTACTGTGCATCTATCTGCTAGCTAGAGATTGAAAGAGAAGATTCACAGTGACACAGGCAAAACTGGTGGACTCGTCCATCTGAATAAGTCTGTTCTAGTCCCCGTGTCCTAGGAGCCTGGGCCATAATTCTGGTTGCTAATCCCGTTACCATCCGCAGCTTTCTACAGATCACTTTAAAAATGTTCTGTTGTTGATTACTTTGTAATGAAGAAAGCGGTGGGCAGGAAACCTGGAAGCTTTTCTAGGTTCACAAAATAGGACATTTTTCATCTGAGGGGTAGTCCACCCTTTAATACGTCTGAGTGCTAAAGTTTAAATTCTGCCTGTAGCTTGTGCACTCTGTCTTTCATTTTCCGGGAAGAGTCTTTTGGCGGTATCTATCAAATGAACTAAATAGATCCATCAACAGTAAGCTGGTTATTTAGTGGTTGGTTGGTTCATTCTTACTCATTTATGGATATGCTGCTAAGATGAAGCAGCTTCTTACAGATTGCATAAAATAAATTCTGTGGTCAGTAATGCCAACAGCTTACTGGGTGTATTCCCAACATCTCTGTTTGCCATACGAAAACCTTGAAGTGTTCGTGAAAGGCGTACTTTTTAATTGAATGGGGAGTTTATTTCTCAAGTGCATTCAGAGCTTATTCTTTGGAATCTGTTGAAAGGGTTTGGGTGATGATTAAGCGATGACTTGCCAGGTAAAAGCTGCTCTGAAGTCCCACTCGTGAAGTTTATTGTTTGGTAATCTAATGCATAAGTGACTTCGTGATTAATGACATGGGTTAGATGTATCCTGTACCCACTTAATCAGAAAGATATTCTAATCTGTTGCAGTGACTTTTCCCTTAATTATTCCATAGCATCATCTAGGATTTCCTAGGCTCCTCTTGCCCATGCATTCTCTTATTTTCGTGTGATCGGTGATCTGGAGTGATCTGTCTAACTTCGCCTTGACCGCTGAAAGAAGGGGTTTGTGTTGCTGGGTCATCTCAGGTTCTCTTTCTCCTTCTGTGCTGAAGTGAGACTTGTTTCTTCTTTGGGTAATCTGCTTCAGGATGAGGGAATGCGAATAGAATAAAACTGTAGTTTTCTTGATGGCAATTTGTCCTGGCAAAATGACCTGGTATTGCTCTATGGTTTAAGCACATGAACCAATTTTAATGCCAGGTAGAGTGGCATTAGAAACGGCATAGTGACATTCAGGTACTCCGCGTGCTTGCACGTCTCCTTCATCTTAGTTACAGTGCTGTTGATAACTCGTGAAGAAAGGTGCCGTACAGACAATACTGTTTTTCTACTGAAACCCAAAAAAAAAATCACGTGTGTTTGTCATGCAGGCGTCTGAACGCCACTAAACCTCTCTGGGCTGTTGCAGAGTCTTGCTCTGCTGTGGTTCGCCTTGCCCCTGCCTGTGCCTGGCCGCTCCTCGCAGGCGGCTGCCTGCCTGCCGCTGGTGTGCCGGGGCTCGCAGGCCGCTGTAGCAGCTGAGCTTCTTTAGCAGTCTCTCTCTAACAACATTACCGATTGTCAAGACTTGAAAAACACACGTCTCTTGTTTTAAGTACAGATACTTCACAAATGCCTAAGTTGAAAAAGTCCAAAGTCTTAAGCAGATAATGGTTATTAGAGTTTCTGTGTGACTGGTATCTTTATTTTAGATAAGTGCGTGTCTTTCATGTGGTAAAAGCTTTGGGAAAAGAGGCTGAAGCTACAGATAAAAGCACAGAGCCCTTGAATCTAAACTTTAAAATACTTGTAACTTACTTTGACAGCTAATCAATTCTGAAGGTAAGTATTTACATTGTGGAGACTTACTGTAGTATAAAATATTTTGGACAGTAAAAACACTCGTGTTAAGGCGGCATTTGAGTGAAAGCGTAATGATAAATGCAGCCTTTAAAATGTATTCTCTGATGCCAGCTGACTGTGCCGTAGGAAGGTGCTTGCCTATTAAACGCGTCCAGACTGCAGCATGCTTCCGCATTCCTGGTGGCTTCAATACTTACCTGCTTTAAGTGAAAATTCTGTATAAGTATAGAAGGTTACATTTTTGTTATTTCACTTCCATCTTGTCTTCAGCATATTACGAAGGATTGTTATAATAAAATAAAGTGATGATGATTTTGCAATGAGCCCTCAACGTAAGAGTTAGTGAACAATTGATTTGCTTTTGTTTTGTCTTTAGGAGATTCAGTTTTAGAGGTGTGTGGAGACTGTTACCACTTACCTTAGAATATTCGAACTAGACACCAGGTAAGTACTGTATTTTTTGATTTCTTGTAGCTACTCTTTTAAATGCAAAATAATGCTGAGGAAACAAAGCTCAAAGTTTCTTATAGAAATCTCTAATACCTCACAAAGCCAAGCTTAAAACACCTCGTATTTTTCTTGATAATACAATCTTGTATATGTTTCTCTCCTCTCCCCTTTAAAAATGATTTTTTTTCACCCTCGAAAAATACCAGATTGTGAGAATGAATCTGAGACAGATGGACAGGGTGCAGAGGCCAGTGGTGCTATTTCATTTTTGTGATAAATCAATATTTACTAAAGTGTTTTCTGACTTGGTGTTTTTATTTAGACTTCTACTAGTAAATACTGGTTGAGGTAGAATAATTTAGTTTAACACCTGTAGTTAATGTTCTGCACTGGAAATCTTTGAGAAGCTAGTAATCTTAAATTTAACTGACATTATATTTTACCATGTAGTCAGTAACCAGAAATGCTTTGTGGAATACAAATCTTTCTTAAAATACTCTAGTGTTTCCTAAAGCTGAATAATAAAGCATCAACTGAGCATAATTTTTGTAAGAGCTGGGAAAGCATCATTTCCAAGCTAGACTCTTTAATCATCTGCTAATATACTCTTAAAACTGTAATTGCGGAGGGCTTGACAACATTACAGGTAGTTTGTAGTAAAGACACTTGCAGGGTTGGTGCCTCGGTGGTGTTGGGCTGTGCTGTGAGCCTACCTCTCCTTCTCCTGTCCAGCACTTCCAGCATGGCTTTGAGTTTGTCTTTCTCATTCCTATTGTTTCTTACTTGTCCCTTTTGGGGATTTCTCTATTCTCTGTGTTATTGGCGACATATGGAAAGACTGGGAAGCTGGTTTTGTTCTGGTTTCAACGAAACTTGTTTGCAAACGTGCAGTTTGGATAAAGTATCCATTAAGATTAATGACCTTCCATTAACGTATGTCTAGTGGGTAAGTATCATTTACCATGTCAGGAGGTGGTGGATTTTGTCCGTTACAGTGGGATTTTACTTTTTGGAACAACTGTTGACAGCCAGACTCTCTACACTGAAGATAGACACTTCATTAAAATTGTTATCAACACCACATATTTAAAGGTCTGTGCATTGGTGTATGCATTCATGGTGTGATTTTCTTTTTTTTTTTCTTTTTTAGTAACTTAAACTTACAAATATACAGGTATTAAGAAAATTAAAATTCTGGTGAAGATTGTACCCCAATGTCCTGCTGTAGTAGCATTTTTAAAGTTAGCATTGTTTGGTTTCCTCTGCCTGTTCTGATTTTTATCAATGGAGCTGAACAGCCACAACTCCTTCAAAAGCAGTCTTTCCTCCAGTGAGGAAATTCAAGTGAGCGGCTGTGCCTTTGTGACTTACATGGGAAAATGTACAGAATTAATTGGAAATGTGAAAAGTGATATTTTAGACAACTTGGTACTTCACAGTTTCCAGAGGTTTGTTCATGAGTAAATACTTAGTGCTTCATCCTTGAAGTGAAATGAAAAATACCGCTGTTAGCCTGCTATCGGATGCGAACAACACTGTCCGTTGGATTAGCCCTCCATCGCTTTATTGGTGCAAGGCGGTTCTTTCTAGCCGGGATCTGACGGCTGCGATTCAGTGTTGTTAGAGCATCTACTCCCTGTGTGAGCAGTGTCAGTAACCTCCACCCTCCGTCCTGCCACACAGCTGAGCACGTTTTCTTGGAAAAGTTGATTCCCCCTCGCTGCCCCCTTCCAATTAAAATTCTTTGCAGCATTTTGTGGTGGGGTCAGATGAAGTGTTAGTCCTCCCTCCCTGCTTCTGGCCGCCGGATCTGCTGTCACCCTTTTTGGTGCTGGCATTCATTGGGATGTTCTCTGAGTATTTAATTCCCTAAACTGGCAGAGAACTACTCTTTTTTCTTGGCTGTAATAATAGTTTGCCATTTTAATCGGTTAAATACAACTTATAAAAGGGTCAGCAGAGCTGGCAGAAACTAAGATATCACCAGTTTCATGAAACTTCGTAGGATTCTTTTAGGAAGCTAAAAAGAAACTTTGTCTTTCGAAGGTTCAGTTTACTGTTGATGTATTTAAAATGTTAAGGCTGGCTTCCATATATAACCTACCAGGTTTAATCTTAAGTCTTTTCAGCAAGGTGGTACCAATTACACTTACCTGGTCATGCTGAAAACAGTTGCATTTTCTGGTAAAGCTGACTAACGCAGGATATTCTGGTACACAGATGGTTAAAAACTGTGCTGTTTAATCCAGGGGATTACCTTTCTTCAGAGCCTTCTGAGAGGAAACCTCTTCAGGGCATCCTGCTTGGTTAGAATATGTAGCAGATGGCTTGTTTCTGCTGAATACAACACTTTTTTTTAAAAATACAGAGCAGCTTTCAGTACTGTGAATGAGAGCCACATGTAAAAACAGTAGGATAGATAATATCCTAGTTTATGAAGTACTCTGAATTTAAATAACTTGCACCTTTATTGTCTGTTTCGTATTTGAAAAGCCAAAGGTTGCATTCCTAGTAATAATACTCTTCTGTTGCCTTAAATAACAAGCTTTCCAGATGAATTCCCATTACCACCTTGTCCTCCACTCTTCTGCCAAGGCCAACATGTCCATTTCATACCAGTTTTGAAAAACAGACACCCCATTACACCGAACTCCAGATACCCTGAACTGTTCAGATTGAAGCGATTAAAGATTGCAGCAGTGTGGAATTTTATTCCTATGCCTGTCTTTATTCTTGACAGGTAGCCTGCAGACTGAAAGACGTCACCTGGATCAAATTGAATTCATTTTTATTAAACAAATTGATCCTAATTTAACAGTGGAGATTTTATTAAGCATAACATAGTGTATACCTGTCATCTGCAGCATCTGTGCACCAAGGGCATGTTGGATTGATTTTAAAGGAAGCTTGTTACACCTAAATAGAGCTACAGACTTTAAACAACACAAATGTTCGTGATGCCCTCGAAGCTCCAGTTTGAAGCAATACCTTTGGAGGAACTAAGTTAACATGTACAATCTCAACCAGGATGCTTTATTTCCCCCTGCCTCCTGACTTCAGATCAATCCCCCAGGTCCCTGGCAAAGAGCAATAGCGATAGACACGCTCCCCTTGGCTGGATGCTGCTAACGGGTGACCGGCGTGATAGAGCTGGAGGAGAGCGTCCTAGGGAGGCTGCGAGGAAGCGGTGCTGGTGGTCGGAGAGCAGGAGAAGCGGTGTGGGGGAGCCAGGGCAGCGGTCAGCGCAGGCCTGTGCGATTAGCTAGATTACCAGATAGACGTCAGGATCATCAGTCTTTGACCTCAGCAGTGGGACCGCTTGGGTGGAGGGGGCTGGGAGGCTGCGGCCAGGTTGACCCGTAGCTGCGGACGGGAAAAGGCCGTCGTGGAGGGTTGTGGCTGGTGTATTCCTGGATGTGGGTTTCTTTCCTGAAATATTTTTTTTTCGCCTTTCCCTGAATCAGATTGTGCCCAAATAAATGAATCGGTTGTATTGTGTCTTGCAGCACTTAATAATTTTCGTCTCATACAGAAACTTTTGATAGCTGAACAGTATGCTTTAAAAGAAAAGAAAAGGTTTTCTCTCCCTACCCACATACTCACCTTCCAGATTTGGGGCGTATTTTGAATTCTTAGCCAAAGCATTAGGATTTAGACCTTTTATTATTATTAATAATAATTTATAGCTTCCTTATTAGATAGCCTTTAATTAAACTTACCAGAGCTGCCAATGACGACTTGAAGGAAATTAGATGAGGGTTTCCTAGTTTAGCTGGTGTATTCCAGTCAAAGAAACTGGACATAGTGCCCAGTGTTAAACTAAAGTTGGAGAGGCCAAATGCAGAAGAGTAGTGAACAGTAGGTTCTGAGATAAACAAGAAAGTTGTAATGTCTATATCCACGTCCTTGCCACCTAGTCACACTTGTACAGGCATGACGATACCAACTGTTTGTTGGTACAAACAGAACTGTGTTTTTTGTGAAGCGTATCAGCGCTGTGAGGTCACACCAAGAACCAGGCAGTGCAAGATGCGACGTCTGAGAGTATTTCTTGCAGGTAGACTTTTAAAAACTGAAGTTATTAACTTTGTTGTATAAGATAAAGGATTAAATTAGAAAAGTCTGGTGCTTTAAATATCTTTTTCAAAGACTACATAATCTGGTGTAGGCTAACTGTAATGACATAATCCAAAAATAGCCAATAGTCTTCTCTTCGATGCTCATCCTTGCTGCAGTTCTGCAGCTAAAGAATGGCAAATGCTAATCTCCTCAGGATGTTAGAGGACATAACCATGTCTGTCCGTGGCACGGCACAGGAGAGGCCTCTAGGGTCTTTGACGTTTGAATTTGGAGCAGGAGTTAATTCACATCCAAGTAGCACGATTTTAACTAGAGTACATGTTAAACATTTGATCCACGACTTTAAATTACGCGAGGGGAGATCTCCTCTCTAAGTGGGCAGGCATTCCCTCTTTCACAGTGGGATGCACAGGCCTAGTCAAACTGGGTTTTGTCTAAAGGATTCTGCTCGACCTGGTGTCAGTGATAAGACGGGCGGCTGGGGTTTCGGGAGGTGCGTGGAAGTTTGGGTTTTTTTTTTTTTAATGTAACAGAATGTCTGCAATTGAAAATACAAATGAAATAACTTACACCTGTGGAAGTGTGGTGCAAAAAGGCAGCCTCAACCATAGCAATCTTTTGTCAAGTTGGTTTTACAGGTATTATCACAAATAAATTATCTTAATATTAAGACTAAGAAAGAAGATGAAGTAGCTTTAGGGATGTGTATGTAGTATATATCTATAGCTATACCTCAGCTGTTGATTTTGGGTTTTTGGAAGGAAAAGTTGAGCCTATACAGTAGTGATTCTAGGGTGTTGTGCTGAAAACATAATAGTTGTTTTCACTGATCATTTGCTGAGTTTTGTATCTGTTTAACTTCCACATATGTTAAGAGCCTTTTCTTTTCAAAGCACATTTAAACCTTACAAAAGATGAATTTTCATGTGGAAACTCTGTTTTCAAGGCTGATGTTATGAATGAGGTCTGTGTTGTTCTTCGTTTAAGCATTTCTTAATCTCTTTTTTGGCAGGGCCCGGTTCTCTCTTCAGGTTAGTTCAAGATGGCAGACCAGAGGCAACGTTCGCTCTCTACCTCTGGAGAATCGTTATACCACGTGCTGGGGTTGGACAAGAATGCCACTTCGGATGATATCAAAAAGTCATACAGGTAAAGGTTCAAGTTTTATGCGTGTTGCCCAATAGCACAAATAGCTTTAATTAAGTGTTTGATAGATGGCATATTTATTTATAGGCTCCAGTTGGTTTATTTAAACCTTTTGCAAGAAAAACATGTAAGAAAACCAGGTGAAAACATGGTTGATTCTTGCAAAAATTGGTGTGAAAACATGCCTAGACTTTGTATATAAGTGCTGTTAAATTTTCACATCTCATCTCTAGTAAGTTAAATTCTCAAATATGCAGTATCATTCTGAAAGGTCTTTATCTAAAGTTGAACAGAGTTTTAAGACAGTGTGATCAGAGTTAAATTCTTCATGTTACGTGGCCTTGTGCCTGGCTTACAGAGACCACAGATGTGCAGTATTGCCCTTTTGTCCATTTCCAATTCTGGCACAGTGAGGTGTAGATTAAAGATGCAAATAAGGATGAAAACTGAGTATCAACAATGACTTTTTTCTAAAAATCCATTCAAAATTTCTTATTCTATGTGGAGTTACTATTTTAAAAGAGGATTTTTTTTACTTTATTTCTTTTCTTAAAGAGTTAGACACATGAAGTGGCTTCACATTGACCAAATAAAAACAAAGAAGGAGTCCTGTAACATCCTCCCTTCCCACATTCCCCCAAAATCTGCTTATATGCAATTGCTTCTTTACTTGAAGCATGAGCTACGTCTTGTACGACTATTTGACAAGTGGCAATGTATTCAACATTACACTAGGGGTCAGTAGTAATCTTCACTTGAGGCTACTCTTTTTTGAAGTTGTTTTCTTTTAGTCTTTAACATTTAGCAAAATTTTTACCTTTCAAAGTTACATCTTAATACTGATGGCAACTACATGGTGAAGTCTATGAATCAACTGGATCCCCAGATTCTCACAAATTAGCTGTGTCTTCCTACAACCTTTAAGTGGAAGTTTGAATTGGTAATCTTCAAGACTTAGCAACTGGAAAATAATTTTACCTTCTTGGGGGAAAAACTGCAACAGTTTTTCCTTTGGAGGAACAATCCAACTAGATCCTAGGGTGAAATCTAGCTGCTTTATACTTACCTGAACCTTCATCTAATCTTGTTTCCTCTGCTGCTCCTTTACAAAAGGAGGACTGACACCTCCTGTTTTCATTCCATTTGAACATCCTTTGCTGGCCTGTGGGCTATGGGGTTTGTGTATGTGTAGGAAATGGGAAACGAAAAATATTTATCTGTTGCAGACTGATAGTAGCTAAGCCCTTTCCAGGTTTATATAACTTCCCTCTAATTATAAAACCTGTGATTATTTCAGTCCTCACTGAGGTTATGGCATTAGTGGCAACCCTGGACGTTATATACCCAAACAACATCATTTACAGTTTGAGTATTTCAAGTGCACACTCAATTTATTGTTTGAACGCTGTGATATACTTGCATGCATGTCCAAATTGCTTGCACAAATCTTTACTTTATGTTTGTCTAAATATCTCCTCACTGCAAAGTTGTCGTGTAAACGTCTGCAGGCTTCTAGTGTATTTCTCAAGTACGGGACTTTGTGGTAATCTTCTGTTGTAGGAGAGGTACCTTTTTTGGTGGAGGAGAACTGTTAGCATTTTCTGTATCATTTTTCTACTTGAGAGCACAAATGGCTCAAATGGCAAAACAGCAGTTTTTCTGTTTATAAGGAGGTGTTTGGCCAGTTATTTCTATGATTTCTGTAAATAGCCTGGGCCATGTCAGAACTAGCAAATTTGTCAGTGCTTAATCTGAATTTTTTTTTTGTGTGTTCTATGTTCAGAGATCTCTGGGGACTGTAAACTGCTGTCATGTAGTTGTAAGAGATCTAGTATGATTAAGGGAGGTACGTTGTGATTTCCTGATACCTCGAAACTCTGAAGCTTTTTCTATTCTAGCAAGCCTTGAACTGAAAAGTACTTTGTTCCTGCACAGGAGTTGGTGAATTAACCACAAGTGATTGTCTATTCTATTTTTGTGTTCAGACACTACAGACTAGCTGTGGCAGCTTGCTTTTATTTATTCTTTGGTACTGTATCTTAGACTTGTGGTGTATCTTTTTTCTGTTAGCTTGGTCTTTGCTTTAGCAGGAGCAAAACTTACCGGTGGAAATTGCTGGAGCTGAGAGGTGAAAAAGAGCACTACTTTTCTTCAATGTCTCTCTTTTTTTCCATTGGATTTCTGAGGGCCAAATCCAGCAGTCTGAAGTCAATCCTGTGAACGAAATTAGACAGTGCTGTAGCCTTTTGTTATCATCTAAGGAAGAATCATCAGGGAAGTTGAATCACAGATGAAGGAAACCAACTGGAACTTGAAAGTCTCCCTTGAGTGACAGGCTATGGAATTTAAAAACAAACAAACAAACGAAAAACAGGAACCCAAATCCTAGTTTTTAATTTATAACGATCTCTTTTTTTCTTTCTGCAGGAAACTTGCATTGAAATATCATCCTGATAAAAACCCTGATAATCCAGAGGCAGCAGAAAAATTTAAAGAGATCAATAATGCACACGCAATATTGACGGATGCCACAAAGCGAAACATTTATGATAAGTATGGTTCTCTGGGTCTGTATGTAGCAGAACAGTTTGGTGAAGAAAATGTGAACACATACTTCGTGCTATCCAGTTGGTGGGCAAAGGTAAATAAAAGTGCAAAGAGAAGTTATTCTGGATTGGCATTTAAAACTCTTAAAGAGCTCCATTTGATAATTGTGTTTGGTTTTACTTTTGGAAATTGCTGGATTTCTGACACCTTGTAATTAACCTTCTCTTACTGTGTGGCAATCTCTAGTTCAGAAGTATTTTTCTATTATCTTTCAGTGATACGGGCCTAATAAGCAAGACTTACATTACTAAGAGAAGCTTGGACCCTTCTAGTGGATTTAAAAGTGATGAGGATTTGGGGGGGTATTCTCTCTGGTAATATCTGCTAAACAATTTTGCAGAATGAGTCCTGACTGTGAACTTGAGTTCACAGGGAAGATCCTGTTTAGAAGTATGCTTACAAACTTACTCAGAGGCTTCCCTGAACAAATGTCACTTCTTCAGCTCTTCTCTGATTTGAGAGACTCCAGGTTATTTGTTCGCTTGCCCATCCTTGTTTCTTGTGCAGCAGGAAGAGTATCATCAGTGTACCAAAATCACACTGCAAGCTCATGTTTCCTCACAAATGCATGCAAAAAGCTGTTTGAAAGTATTGCATGCATGCGGTAGATGTACCAATTATTGTATAGGTGCCTTCTAGGAGTCTTCTGCCAGTACCAAGAAATTACTATATTTTACTGGAATTGAATTATTTTTAAGCGTAATATGCTTCTGTCTTTTTAAGTAATACATTTTAAAATCACCACATTTCTCAAAAGTGCAAAAAAGCCATACGTTGCACATCACACATTTCTCATACTGAAATTGTCCAGGCTTTTGCGTTTCAGAGTTCATGTGACTGCAGCCTGCTTGCACAGAAAGTAATAAGTAAAAGACAGTGTGACTATGAAACTGAAGTATGAAACCATAACTGCACCAACTTACTTATTTAGTGACATGACGTTGTTCACGGTGCTTTATGACTGATTTAAACCTTTTCCTAGTCTTGGCATTTCGTTTCATAGGTTCATTTTTCTACCCTTTGTCAGCATTGCCTCCATCTCTTGATTCCCGTGCTGTAAGGGAATGGGAATATCACTGTGCTGGTTTGCTATTTTTAAAATTATTTCTTCAGTAATTTTGAAGAAATAATAAATATGAAAATTTTAATTTTGCCCATTGTCACTGCGATAAGCACCTGGCAGACTTGGCTAGCTTTGAGTTGCCTTGCTCACGTATTAGTAGCGTCTAACCCCAGCACCCCAAACTTCAGTAAGGTGAGCGTTGCAGCCATGCCTGCAGCCAGGGTAGGTTGAAGTCCCTGCCATAGGTAGATCACGACCCGTACATCAACTAGCTAGCATAAATCTTTTCCAGGGTTATTTATGCAAGCTACAATCTGTCCTAAACTATTGTACCTCTGGATTTTAGTACAGATACACTTCTTAGACCTGTATCTTCTTGCAGATGTAGCAGAATAGTCCGCTTAAACCTAAATTGTAGGAATTTCTTCAAGTAAACCAGGTTGGCAGCATTCACCGCAGTGTAAAATGTTCATAGCAGTAGTCAGTTTACATATATTTTTAAATATATCTTGGCGATGAAGTACAAAAAAGAAATGTAGCCAGTAAGTTTCTGTCTTTACATTGCTGTATTTTTGCTCTCTGGTTTCCATATCTGAGTCTCACAAACTCAGTGGTCATGCGTGGTAGGCTCAGGTTATGAATATTTTTTTGTCTTCTGTCCTCTGCAGGCCTTGTTTGTGTTCTGTGGGCTCATCACAGGCTGCTATTGCTGTTGCTGTCTGTGCTGCTGCTGTAATTGTTGCTGTGGGAAGTGTAAACCTAAACCTCCTGAAGGTGAAGAGCAGGAATACTACGTCTCTCCAGAGGACTTGGAGGCACAGTTGCAGTCAGATGAAAGGGGTAGGTAAAAACACTGTGAGATTTCCAGAATGACTGTGGCATCAGTCTCTGCCCGAGTGCTTAGTGTGCTGGTTAAGGAGCACCGCTTGTTTTGTAGAGATCAGCACAGGTCTCGGGTTGTAGATGATGGTGAGGGAATACTTGTGCCACAAGAGTTACGTGGGTAACGCTAACACTGGAGATACAGTTGCTGAAAACTTCCGGAGGGTCTTCATTGAACTTGGGGTCAGCTTCAGAGCAGTAGGTCACTATCATTTAGCTTCCTTCCCACATCACTGGAGTAACATTACCAGTATGTGATTCCAGAAAGGGGCTCTTTTACCCCAAAGGATGGGGGGTGTCAAGGCATTTCTGTTAACTGCGTTGGGCGTAAAGGAAACGGGACTGCTACCCTAGTAGCTCTATCTAATACTGTTTATGAAGATATAATGCTATTTCCGTAGAATTGAACCGATTATTTAAAAAAAATGTAGAGCCTTGTGTGTGCTCTGATCATGTTTTTAATGGGCATTGCTGAATGGTGGGTGACGATCAGCTGCTCTTGCATGAAGAAGGAAATATAATAAATGTTCCACATGTAGACTTGAGTCAAATGTTATTGTGTGCAGACTGAAAAACAGTAAATTAACATCGTGCTCTTAGAGCAGTGTAAAATTGTGTTATCAAAGTGTTGTAGGGAGATGTAATTTATGCTTACCAAAACATACGACGCTGGTTTTTTTTCCCCTTGGTGTGCTAAACCTTTTGTCTCACTTTTCAGAGGCCTCAGACGCACCTATTGTGATACAGCCAGCATCAGCCACAGAGACGACCCAGCTCACAGCTGACTCTCACCCCAGCTACCACACTGATGGATTTAATTAAGTTAAGGAAACACTGTAATTAGAATGGATAAAAAAAATACATGGCCAACTCAACACTAGAATCATGAACATTAGAAGTAGGGAATGGGGAGGGGGAATAATTCTGCCACAGCAAGAAGGCAGCTTTCCAACCTGCCGAAAATATTTTGTAATCCCGTCAGCCTTTTGTCACCTTTCAGTGTCGTATCTTGATGATACATGAAGTGCTGTAGCATGCAGTATTTAAAGCAGTTTAGCTACGGTCTTATTTGTTTCCTTTCTTTTTTTTTTTTCTTGTTTTTTTTTTTTATAGCATGTATGGAGTTACGTTAAATGTCTGTGGTGTAATGTATTGAGTTGTCACAATATAAGTATGATGGAGACATTCTGCATTTTAAGTGGTGGTACTGGCCTAAAAATGAGATTTAAAAAGAAAAAGCTTCACAGAAGCCACCATTCTTCCATACAGCTGAGCTGTCGAAGACCTTTAAAAGTTCATGATTTTCATTTGAGTGCAACAAACCACTTCTTTTATTCCTCCTTCTATTCCTGCGTTGTTATCTAAGCAAGTTTACAAAGCCAAGAACCAAAAAACGCCAGTCCTGCAGAGCTGGAATTCTCTTTAATGCTGGTTTTCAGCTTAAATAAATCTACCTTGAAAAATAAGAAGGGAGAGTTTCCAATCTTTGAATAGTAAATTGATGAACAGCTCTTTATGTGTAAGGCCATCTTCAGTGACAACGTAACCGCAAACTGTAGTTTGTTACAAAACCAACTGTGAATGGGCTTATTTGGTGGTGGCGGTGGGATTTTAACTTCAAGCACAATGCTGTTTTGGTTTGAGTGCAGTCGTTTTCCTGAAATGCTAAAGACCAAATAGTGTAGCTTTTTTTGAATGCATGAGAATCTTAAAGTGAAACTGGTTAATTGGTTTTCACTGAGCAAGTGAGTAAAATGCAGACAGTAGGCAACAGCATAAATGTTTAAAAAAAATTGGGTCTTAAAAATTTGTTCTAATAATTTGAGATTCTAATAGACAAATGGGGTAATAAGTGTCTTTTTTTAAAGCTTTTATAATACACTAGCCCTTTAATTTTCTCATGAACATCTTTGTGGAGTACTTAAATGGCTTTTTAAGAACACAACACCTTTGTGTTTATATTGTATAATTTGCACATTGTCTTGCATTTAGACTTGTTTATACCAGTGTTTTTCTTTTCCTCAGAACAACTATGGGGAAACCATTGAAAGGTTTCCTGTACTGTTTTGAAACCAAATCATGTTTGAATACTGCTCTAGAAACTGTGGTTCACTGAGATTTAACTGTTAAAAAAGCATTTTAGGCAGCTGCTGAATTGCTGTTACATTTTGTTGTTAATAATCTTGCTTTAGCTGATACGGAGTCAGGATCTAGAACAGCTATCAGAGAACCTACACTTGGCACTTTTAGCGGCTAATTACAGCCTCTTTAATTTTGATCTTTATGGTTTTATATCACAATGCCTCTACTGTCCTTTGTATCCCCCATCTCCCCTTTTTATTTTCCGCCTATTTCTGTTGAGAGGCTATTTACAGCCTTCCGCCCGGTGTTGCTTTGAAGGTCTTTCATGCTGCTCTGGTACAAGATCCAGGTGTTACTTTTGAACGGGGTAAAGCAGTGTCAGTCTGTAAGAAAACCATCAGAAAATGAAGGGGACTCTTCTGCCAGAGAATCGTTCTGAATACATTCTCACGCTGTTTTTGCACGAGCTGAAAATGATGGAGCACATAAAATCTGACATGAAACAGTGTTAAACATGCTGGGTAGAAGAAAATGTTCTAAAACAGTCTCTCAATGCTAAGTGAGGGATGTTTGCAAAATCAGACTTCCCTGTAGCTGTTGGCACAAGCACACGCTTTTTGCCTGCATGTGAGCTTGGTGCAAATAAGCATGCTTGTGATACCACAACAGGTCCCAAAAATTCAAAAAGAAATGTTACTTTTAATTAACTGGCTAGAATTCAGTAGCAGACTTGTTAAGTCATTTCTTCCTTGTTGATAGTCCTTTTAGACCTGAAACTTGGTGGTTTACTGGAAGATACTTTAAACTTTTTCTGTCTGGAAAACTCTCTTGGGTGGCGTTGAGGAGAGTCGTGTATGATTTGGCTTGAGGTCCTTATTTAATTAAAGTCTTTGTTTGACCCCTTGGAATGAAAAGCAATTTTTAGGCTGGAAGAATAATGTCACATTGGCTGTCCTTGTAGATTTTGCCTGAAGCCTGTTCTGGATGTTGAATTGCACGCTGCAATATGCTTGAATATGTGCCGGCTTTGTCCCCTAAAAACTCACTGGTTAAAATTGCCCTTATCTGTGCAAATTATGTTCTTGGTAGAAAAAAAATAGCGTTAGGGTTTTTTTGGCTTTGTAAATGAGCATCGTTGATCAGAGTAACTCGGTAGAATGAGGAAAAGGCTGTTTCCCTTGTACTGTCGTTTGTTATACTCCGTCTCCCCATGTTCCTCTAGACGGCTAACGAAGCCAGTTGTTTCTGTTATTGCTCCACTGCGGAGCAGCTTTGACCCCCGAGGTTGGGGGCTGGTTGCCGGTGTTAATTTGGAATAATACTCTATTTCTTAACCCCTCTGGGCTACTTCCGCTGAACTAGAAAGGCTGGCAGGAGGTTGTGGCTCCGGGGAGGTGTGTAGTGCACCTGGAGTCGCTCCGCAGGCTCCTGGCATCGGAACCGAAGTGTGGGCAGCAAATGAGGATCAGAGGCGATGCCGTTATCCGTGTTTTGCATTGCTTGGGAAAAGATGACATCCAAGATAAATTTGCTGGTTTAGTTCTTCGCTTAGCAAGGCATGCGTTTGAGAGAGACTGCGTTCCTTTCAGTGGTGTCTGTGGGCGGTGTGTGAATAGTAAATTAGTCTGTATGCTGTTATACGCCAGAATGATGTTAGATGCTCCAAGGGAAACTACTCTGAGATCCCAGTTACAGGGAATGGCGGGAAAACACGTTTTTAAATGAATATTCATGGGTTTTGAAACTCTTATAAATTTGCCCATGTTACTCCATAATCTCTGAATTTAAGATTATTGTGTATTACCGTAGTTCTTCTTGAACTATATAAGAAAGCTATTTAAACATTCCTTCTTTAAAACAAAACCTGTGTAATTGGAGGATAAGTAGGTTAACGCCCACCTTTTTTCTGCTCTTGTAGGTAAGGTGCAAGAGTATCCCGGGCTCTAACGTGACTTGCACTTCAAAATGGCCAAGTTGAATGCAAAGTTGTATTGGAAATAATGGTTAAAAATCTGGTGCAGAAGATCACTCAGCAGTTCTGAGCTTGGGCGGATGGAGCTGCAGTGTCCGCGCCAGAACTGCAATAGCATAGTGGTGCAGGCACTGCAGCCCATTACCTGGCTTACGTGCAGAATGTTTCCTTCCAAAATTAAACGTGAGCACTGTTGATCTCTGTTCAGCGTGTTGCCAGACTTAAAACTTGAGCTTTGATTTTTTTTTTTTTGTTTGTTTGTTTGGTTTCTTAAAAGTTGTCTCATTTTTTACGAGTTGCCTGAGACCTCGGTTTCGGTAGTTCGGCCACCTCCATCTAGCTCATCGAACCTCTTCAACACCAATTTTTTTAGCACTTGTAGCTCCTCCTGACGAGGAGGAGTTTCGGGGAGAATCTGATCTGGAGAGCTTCTGCTGGCTGGTGTGACGGACCACTGACTTTATTCCTGAGTTGTGTTGCGTGGAGAGCCGTTCGTAGCTTAGGGTGAGTAGGAAGAGCTACTGCCTCGCTGCAGAGAGTGCTCAGGTGCCATCCCTCCTGGCTGCGGCAGAGCTGCTGGGGGAGGAGGTGGTGCTGGACCCGCGGTGCCCCGTCCTCCCTGGGGATGGTGAAATCCCCAATGCACTGTAGTACGACAAATTGTACGCTTCACTTGAAGTGAATGAAGGGGCATTGCACCCGTTAAATGCCAGTTTCATTTTGTTAGTGATGTCTGTAGGAAATTCTTAAATATTTATCTGTATATAAATTTGTTTATGTAAACCTCGGTGGAGTCTGATAGGGTGTAGATTTCTGCTGATTCCATGCAGTGATGTTTTACAGCCATGTTACCTTTTTAGTCTTATTTTTAGATTTGTAATATTTTTAAACTGCTTTAGATATTAGTGCTCATAGTGTTCTTAAAATGTGATGCTCTTCGAGGTTTGGGTGAGCACAGCCTGCGGTCTGAACAGAAACACCTGCTGAGGAGGAAGGCTTGAGCACGGTACTGAGAAACACCGAGTCCTGCAGCAGTGCTGTAGTCGGGGGAGTACAGTTTGCGACATCCTTCGTGTCACCCTATAAACACTACGGGTGTAACTAGGGCAGGAGCCTGACTGAAGAGATACTCCTCTCCCATCTATAAAGCGGTTGTGTTGTGTGGTGTAGAGGGACACCAGTGCGCTTTTGGGGGGTTGCATCAGAGTGTTTGTACCGTATGCACTCCTTGAGAGAGGTACCCGCTTTTCTCAAATAGTTTGTGCCCTTTGTCTGTCCGCTGCCCTTCGGTGTTCTTGACATTCCCAGATAATTTAGGAAATGCGTTTGTGCTGCAGGCTTTTCCTACCTGATGCAACTGGACATTGGCGTCATGTTTAACAGGAGACTCTTGCGAGGTGGTTAGGGAGGCTTTTGCAGCCTCTGCCTCATGTTAATAATTCTGGATGCTGTTTAAATACGCATTAATCTTAGAGCACTGAAACGTAACCCCCCCAGTACAAGTGTTTATAGTGTAAGGTCGGTATAAACTTAACACGCTTAATTATTTGATGCCGCTTCTCTGTATCATAGTGGAAATCATCTAGTTTGTAGTGATCATTACACCAACAGCTGCTTAAAATGTCTTGAAAGAAATGTAACTGATACCTAACAAGGTGGCAGGAAATTTGTCAGCATTCAAGTCCTGCAAGAACCGTGGTCTGCTCCACGTCCTGCGTTGGGAGGCTTACGTGCTCTCTGGGACTCGGCAAGACTGAAATTCCCATTTCCTTCCAAGAAGATGCTTTCTTTACAAGAAGAAACTGCGTGAGGGAAGCTGTCTGTGTTTGACGTTTGCACAAGCCAAATGCCATAAATCTGGAAGACAAACCTTCATTCGGAAATCAAATGCCAATGTTACATGCACAGTTAATTTTGTTGTTAAAAGGATAGATGCTGGGAATTTCTGGTGGTTATATATATATATATGTATATGTATAGAGGAAGCTCTTATATAAAATGGCCATTCATTCTCGAGTGCTGTTGTTTTCTCTGCTCCCTTTCCCCCACAGCCAGCCATGTGGGTGTACTCCTGCAGTCTGTGAGCAGTTGCTTGTCATACCCTTCCAAAAATTTAACGATCTACTTGAATTCTGTGAGCTGCCCCTTATCCCCACCTGCTCCGGCCGGAGCTGGGCTTTGCCTGCTCCAGCTTTCCTTCGGAGGAAGGAAGGGAACCCAACGGTAACGAGGAGGGCAGGGGCCGTCTCTGGAATGACTTGGACTTGCGCGGGCTGGTACGTGGGGTGTTCTAAATGTGGTCGATGCGCTCATCGCTAGAGGTGTAATAGAACATGTTGATTTGGGTTTTTTCCTTATACTAGTTTTCACCACGTTGTACTCTCCAAAGTGGGACTCGGTGAGCTCACGGAGCAAGGTCCAAACCCGCGCTAGGCTTTGGATTGCAACATCACGTGTGTCTATGTATGTATATATGCACATATGTATATATTTATACAACAGGTGTGCACCTAGTACTTGCTGCTGTTTTTTCTTTGGTGGTAAAAACATGAAATTCGGCTCGAAGTACTGCTATGAACTCTCAGCCAGACGAGCAGAAGGTGTGAGTTGTGTGTCCAGAATTGCGCTTTCTCCTTTCAGCTGCAGGGAAAAACCGAACAAGATCTGTCAGGTTAAATGACTGGTGAAGGAAACGGTGGAAGGATCCTGTTATAAATAAACGGGTAGTACAAGCGGGAGAGCCGTGCTGTTTGAAAAGGAAAAGCAGTGTTCTGCTCCCGAGGTCTTCCCTCTTTGAGCAAGTTTACACTTGAACAATGTGGCGGTCCAGTTACTCAATTTGCAGTGCTTGCAGGCTGGATTCATAAGGACTTGGAGTTATTGCAGGTCATAAAACTGAAGCTAGGCGGTGATCTGTGTAAAGGCACAACGATTGTGGCCAGCCTTCATGTGAGTGCCACCAAATCACTCCTGGTCGTGCTGGGTAGAGCCCGCAGCCGCCCCTCCTCGGGCCTTTCATTCCAGGGGCTGTTGCCTGACATACAAAACACGGGGGGTTTCTGCTTCACGGCAGAAATGGGGGAATGTCAGGGGGATTCCTTTATCGCTTACACGTGTGAAGTTCCGTTTGGGTCCAACACGGTAGATGAACTCTGAGGTTTGCTGAGCTCCGAACACTTGATGTTCCCTCGCCTGGGTGTGTGGCCGCCGGAGCCGATGGCCGTCATTCCTTCCTTCCGCTCGTCCCCACCTTCTCCTGCTTTTTGGGGGCTGGGTGTGGATGGTCTGGGTTATGTTCCCGCAGACATCCGAGCCGGTTTACATTCATTTTGCATGTGAGCACGGCCCTGAGCTAAGTAATTCGTCGTGGGTTTGGTTGTATTGGCCTCTTCATGAAGCCTGAGGGAGCCGAGGACGCCGGGAGAGAACGCGTTTTGCATTTGCACTGTACTTCAACTCGGGCAGGGGGTGGGGGGAGCCCATCTTGAAAAAAGAAAAAAAAATTGTAAAAAAACCAAACCACAATCGAAGTATAAATGCATCTGAAAAGCAATTATAATATAGACATATATATATTTTGTTATGTTACTAAAGGACCATACTTTGAATTGTATGTAAGTAGATGTGGCTGTCTGAACTTTGTGGATTGTAACACTCGATACTACTGAGCTCCTGTACATACACGCAGTTACGGCAGAAGGAATTATTTTATGTTTTAGCATGGTAATTTGTGTATTGTATGTCTGAATATAAACTAAAATAAAGATTGCTAAGTTATCTGAAACCACTGTTGTAAAATAAATGTTTTCAATGCAGAAATGCACATCGGCTTTTTCTTTCCTTATCTGCACGCTGGAACTCGTCACAAGAGGAAGGGTCTGCGTGGCCCGAGGTGCAGCGGGGCTGCCTCTGGAGCTGGGTGGGACGGGGGAGAGGTCTCCTGTCTCCGGCTGTCCCCTGGATGGGACATCGCGGTGCCCGACAGCTCCTCAGCTCTGCCACTGCTCCCTTCTGCCCCCTCTTCCATCCGCCATGGAGTCCCTGGCATTTTTTGAGCATTAAAGGCCAAAGACCTTTATATGATGCCGGACCGTGGCAGGTATTTGGGGTGTAAATTCAAGTTATAGTTGCCAGGCGGTGCGAGGAATGATTGCAGGGTGCTGGGGAAGGGGACGGCTGCTCCGGCCTCGGTGGAGGTCTTGCAGTAAAAACTATCTGTTTGCAGTAAAAATGCTCTTTTCTGAAGAAGCTGATGTCGTCGGAGACTGGTTTTGCTCCTGATGTTGCTGGTGGAGAGACGGAAGCAAGGATGAGCAAAAGATGCGCCGAAGGCGGCTGTGAGACGTGTTTCCAAGCCAAGGTGGGGATGGAGGCGGCGTAAATGTGAGCCCTGCACCGGGGCCCATGGTGGAGGGAGCTGCCCTCGCTGCAAGGTGGCACCAGCGGCTTTTGTCACCCGTGTGGCTTTTGTCACCCGTGCGGCTTCCCTGGCATCAGTCATTTTGAAGAAGTTAATTCCGCATTTGATGCAAATCCGCTGGAAGGAGGTAAGCACAAAATCGTGACGTTTCAACTTGGCGCGTGCTCCCCGGCAGGAC
>NW_009191192.1:0-16111 GCF_000690835.1 Fulmarus glacialis | reverse complement strand
AATATATCCGCCTCTCGGAAATGTACACTGTTCCCGTTTCATTCTTGGTGTGCCCAGAAGTTGCACAACTACTTAGAATCAAGGACAGGAAAATAGATATCAGGTTAGATTTATAAAAGGACAGGCACCCTCAGCACTGGGAATGGATGAGCACATCGCCTTTTGTCAGCTGGAGGCAGATTTATGGGAGGGAGGATGTGGGAGGCTAACAGGGCTGTTGCTCTCCCCCACCCCATTACTGGTGCCTGGTGTGGCATGTGCTGTGCATCATGTCAGCGGGGCTCTGCTGCCCCTCATCACTACCGCAGCCATATCTGGCCCCATTTTAATTTCCCCCACTGTCAGTCCCTCGTGCAGCTTTGTCTCCTCTCCCTGTCTTCACTCTTCTCCTGAGTTAGATGAAATCTCTTTTCCAATTTAGGGAATGCAGTTTGCAGCCCCCAGGAATTAGCATCTCCATTAGCACACCCCCCATTAGCAGGGGGATGTGCTGGGGGGGGCAAGCAAGGCAAAAGCTGTCCAGGAGCAGACTGACTCTTACGTAAACAGAAACGTAAACTCAGAAGACCCAGAAGATCCAAAAGCCTGTGTTCTCTCTGCACTTGATTCTCTTCCCATTTTATGCCAGCTGGGTGCTGTTCTGAGCTAAAGCCGATGGAGCTGCAGCGAGCGGGGCAGGGAAGACCTGCGACCGTTACTGAATCCCAGGGCAAAGACTGGGTATAGCCAGCATGCACCTGAGTCCACCTGACCTCCTTAGTGAAAACTGGGCTCACTTTTGTGTCAATCAATCAACTTGATTTCGTGATTGTGTCGGGACACAAGAGCAAGTGAAGACACTGGCTTTGGGCCCAATGTCTCGTGCCTCACCTCTGACCCTGCGCAAGAGTGACAGACGACGTGCAAGAGATATTTCTTAGTGACACTAATTTCTTTTTGTCCACCTGAAGACCTTTGCCACAACACCAGCAAGTACCAAGAGTAAAGCAGGTAGATAAACATTGCTTTTTCTATGTTTATTCTAAGGATGGGCATATTTCACATCACGCAATTATAAAACCCGAACTCTAATAGGTTGAGTCAAACAAAAACAATCTCTAAGAACTCATTACTATTTCCTCATAACCACATTTTTCTTTTCTGCATCGGGTCCAAGAGTTGCAGCAAGGGCCATAGGAACACTTCTACAAACGCACAGGATGCGATTTTGCTGGAATTCCACCCAAAGCGGAGGGGCTGTGGAGCCAGCGAGCCGGCCCTGGCCACACGCCTCCCCCTTCCCAGCGCCCCAGCCACACACTGTGCTTTATCTCCAGACCTCAGAGACCTCCTGGGTGTGGGCTCGCATGGGGTCCAGGCCAGCCGCTTCCTGCGCGTGTTTTGCTCATGCCCCGTATAGGGGTTGGTCTGAGCGGAGCCCCGAGGACTCCGCAAATTTAACGCTTTGATTTTGCTGCCTGCCAGGAGGTTCACTTGCCCCTGGCTTTCGCTGAGGGGCGTTGGGGAGCAGCCGCCCCCCCCCCCCCCAGCCACGGCAGGGCTGTCAAGCGGTGACGGTAGGTGGCCGGCTGCTGGAAGGGGGCCAGGAGTTTCAGGAAAGACATTACCAGAAAAGTCTTCAGTAAACACCAAGTGCTCTCCTGGCCCTAGGAAGTTGTTTGTTTTTGGGTTTTTTTTTCATTTCTTTGGCCTGTTGGGTTTTATTTTTGCTATTACCTTGTGAAACACCCCAGAAAACCTCTGCCCTTAGCAGCCAAACCTGTCCTCTGCCTCATGAACCAGGCAGCTGTCCCCACCGCCCAGGGGCCGCAGCATGGCTGCTCCGCTGCTGCATCCCTCAAAGAGCGCCCAGAGACCGCAGCCACTGCCCTGCCCTCATCTGTCCTCTTAGAAGCGCAGTGGCATCATAAAAAAGTCAATCTGTTCTTTAGACCGTTAGGTGCCTTTGTGGGTCACTTCACTCTGTACATAGAATGGAATGAGGGGGATCAACTCATCTATGTTTATCATAAATTTTCACATAATTAGAAGGACTTTCTGTCCAGGGTCCATGCTGACCCACGGAGACCTGTGCAGTAAGATGTAGTCAGGGCAGCGTGGTGAGAACAGCCAAGCTCTTGTCTGATGAGGTGACCTGTGGGACTGAGAGGCTGGAGCACACTACATACGGGCCTACTGTGTCTGGAGTTAGGGAACTGCACTGCGTAACCCACACCCAAGGCGTTCCCACTGATGCTAAGCTGTGTCCTCTCCAGGATGTGATGGAGTTAGAGAAAGGACAGAAACGGACAACTAGAACGATCAAGGTAATGAAACAACTTGTAAGGAGAGACTAAAAAGGCTTCAGAGAGGAGGAGGCTGGGGGTTATGACTGACATTTGCAAAATCATGAAGGAAGTGGATGAGATGAATGCAGAACGGTTATTCACCATATCCCACACACTAGAACTAGGGGGAGCATGATCAAACTACTAGTAGATTGGTTTAAGATAATAAAAGCGCTTCTTCGCATAATGGGTAGTGAGCCCGCCTCAGAGCCCTACCTGGGCTTCATCTTGGAAAGAGCTAGATGGACCACATGCAAAACTGAATGAAGGAATGAGCCAGAAACCGAGCACTGGATTGGTCAAGGATGATCAGGGTCCAGTATCTCCTCTTTTATTTATCACTGTCATCATAACCATTGTGTACATGTCTCTAGCCTATATTCATCAACAATTTTGAGATAAGCCTTGTAGGTACTCACCTATTTGGCTTCTTAGAAGAACACATCCTCAGCTTGTAATTCTTGCACAAAAATCAAAATAAGAATTAAGTATTAAGAGCTGTGATTTACAAGAATGAGTAAGGCGGTGTTTAACCTAGCCAGCTAATTCTCCTTTAAATGTCTGCTGAAAGACACAGGCGGGCTTGCAGCATGTGATCTTTCTTCAGTATTTCCTATAATTTGAACAAGAGTTCAGCTGGAGTTCTAAATTACTGATACTGGGGAAAATTGGCTCTTCTCCATTTGGTTTCCACCAGTTCTGCAAAGATCACACAAAAATTGAAATGAACTTCCTAAAATTTCAAAATATGCTGCAGCCATTGGAAGTTATTGGGAAACACTAGTGCAATAACCTACCAGCAAGGTCACACTGTAGAAGAAACATGACCTCTGGCTGCAGTGTGACTGGAGTAGTGTGAGGAGCAACAACTGCTAGATCGTGTATGAGGCAGAATTCCTCATCCACCCAAGTCAGTGGGAGCCACGAGGAAAGGTTTGGGGACTTCACTTTCCATTCAACTCACATGGAAAGAAACCTGGAAACTGCCAATCCTCCCTCCCCCCCAATCTCTAGGTCAAACCAAAACTTTGGCAACCCTACAGGAGAGATGTTTTTTAGCTAAAAATTTTGGTGCTTCTGCCCATACACATTTCCAATGAAAGGGCCTGGAAACATCCCAAACTATGTATCAATCATGCCTTTTCAATATGCTCAGTAGCTATTTCTGAACCTTGTAAGAAATTTTGTTGGGGGTGAGCTACCAGGCAGGTTGCACGTAGCTGCAAGTGGAGCCTGGCAGAGTGGAGACAGGAGAAGGTGAGCATGGAGAGAGCCCAGTGGACACAACAAGGTATTGCTGTACAGCTGGGGATGTTTAATGCAAGTGTTAACACCTAATACACAGATCATTTGGGACACAGGAGATTGCACGTTCAATTTTACTTACTATGGAAACCCTTCACTCTGGAAATGTTTGGTGCATGTAGATTTGTTTAGCAGACTTGTGGAGAAAGCCGAAGGTGAACGTATATCATCTCTCAGGGCTGCTCAATCTATAGGATTTACTTTTAACAGTTAGTTTGTGTCTGTGACTCTCAGCCAGAGAATATGGCAGAGCTTTGGGCAGTGAATGTGAATTCTGAGCTGCTCTGGGCTTGGGAGGAAGAGAGGCAGAAATCTGGATAGTTACAGCCTTTGGAGAGACCTATGGAACAGCCATTTTATAGGCTGGTCCCAAACTTTTACAAATTTGAGTAGTGGCTACAGATTTTTGTTCCGCTGAAAGCCCTGATGACACAGGCAGGAATTTCTCACAGCAGCAGGGCAGCTTTGAGCAGCTCCTATGGGTGCCCTCCTCCCTCAGCTGTACTGTGTTTGTGGGAGGACATACAGATGTGTCCTAGAAACTTTTGAATAATCTTGAAAAAAAAGAGGGGAGGGGTTATTCCTACTTCATGTCAGTTTGCTTGTTTGGCCTATGATGCTGTCCCAGAATGATAGTTAGTAAATGTTCAGCTGTGGAGCAGCCATGAGCAGTTAGCAGCACAAGCTGCTGAAGCTGGCACTGCTGCAAAGAGAAATGTTTGTAGAACCACAGCTTGAAAAGTTAAAACTTTGCTCAGTACTTCAGCAAAGGACTTAAACTGATATACAGGGCGGCAATGTAATGTAATAATGCAGAGAAATCATTTTGTCCCCACCTTCCGATTTCTAAAACATGATCACATCACATTTGTTACTGAAAACAAAATATCCTTTCTCAGTAGATCTACATCTTAGATGACATCATCAATTCAAAGATTCTTCCAGCTCCCCATGAGATTTCAACCAACAGATGGCAGCAACCCTATTCCTAATGGCACTACCGCTACGATTTTTGTTCTCATCAAGGCACATGGTTGCCAGGTTCCCTGGGATGCTTCGGACCTCACTGATGAGCTTATGGTCAGAAGGGCACCAGAAATGTCCCTGTAACAGAGCAAGCGGCTGTGAAACTCAAAGAGTCGCCACTGGCTGCACTCTCCATTGCGTTCTTGGGGACAGGATGGCTTAAATGAGACTACAGATGCCCCAGAAAGCACGGCTGAGTCCTACCAGAGACATCAGACACTGCAGCCCCACCAGCTGCGTGGCAGCTGACATTCAGCATCACCGGTTTTTCATACACGAACTCAGCGTGTTTTATGTAACTCATTTATTTACGCACTGCCTCCACCCTGTTTGTGAAACAGCGCTTGGCACAAAGCACGCGTAGGTGGTCCTTTTCGTCAAACACCGCAGGCACTTCTCACTTCTCCTGGCTCTTTGCCACTTGTCCTGTAAAGGCATTTGGCCATTCACAGACAGCCACAGCCTTTTCCCTCCAACAAACCACTTGAAACTCAATCTCCTCACATAAAAGTTTTCTTTCTCAGCCAGCATTTACATTTTACATGGGCTCTTTATTTTAAATGTACAGTTAAGTTGGCCATGCACATCAATGGTATAAAATTCATTTTTGTGTGGACATCCAACAGACTCCCCACGTCTCTCGTACACATTTTGCTGTATGTGCAACGTATAGCCCCAGGGCTAGACAGGGCTTGCCAAAAAATTTCCTTGGCCTACCACACCACGCTGGAGAAGGGATTCTGTGGATTTGAGAAGCAGGAGGGAGTTGGGTGCTGCAGGGCTGGCCCTGCCTTGCTGAATTTGCTTTCTTCTTCCCAGTGCCACCGTGATGGTCATCTGCCTGTCCTGAGCACTGGTCATTGCTTAGCGGGTGCTGCACATCTCACGGTGCAAGGGGAAGCATGGGGATGAATAGGAAAAATGTAGCTGGGAGGTACTGAGGAGGAGAAGACAGGATACATGGGAGAGCGGGGTCAGGAACAGGCATCGTTAGGCTGGAGTTACCTCCCCACTCATTGGTGTGCTCCTAATTTGAACCAAGGCCTCAAGCAAATAAGCAGCAATTTCAGCAAGCAGAGAAAGGGAGAACCTTGAGAGAGACAGCAAGTTTGCTGGCCGTGTCCTAAGCTTTGCATCCATCACCCATACAGTATAGGCCTCCTTAATGTGAAGGGTGCTGCAAGAAAAGCCTGTACAGAATAAGGACAGCGGCTTGCCAGTGGGCACACAACTGGGCAGTGCTGAATCCGGCTCTTACTGGAGTACTGGACAACAAGAAGGACTTCTATGGATATATCAGCAGCAAAAGGGAAACTGTGGGCCTGCTGCTGAAGTGGGGAGGGGATCCGGTGACAAAAGACATGGAAGAGGCTCAATGCCACCTTTGTCTTGGTCATTCCAGTAAGGCCTACCTTCAGCAATCCCAGGCCCCTGAGACTAATGAGAACATCTGAAGCAAGGAAGACTCACTCTCACTGGAGAAGGACCAGTTTAGGGAACATTTAAACCAACTAGACATATAGAAGTCCATGGGACCTGATGGGAGGCACCCGCGAGTGCTAAGGGAGCTGGCCAATGTAGTTACAAGGCCACTCTCAAATATCTTTGAAAGGCTGTGGTGATCAGGGGAAGTTCCTAAGGACAGGGAAAAAGCAAATATCACTCCTGTCTTCAAGAAGAGCAAGAAGAAAGATGTTGGGAACTACAGGCTGGTCAGCCTCACCTTAATCCCTGGGAAGATGATGGAGCAAGTAATCCTGGAAACCATTTCCAAATATATGAAGAAGAACAAGGTGACTGGAAGAAGTCAGCATGGATTTATGGGGGCTATGAAGGTGAAACCATGTTTGGTCAGCCCAATAGCCTTTTAAGGTGAGATGACTAGTGGATGAGGAGAGAGCTGCGGCCTTTGTTTACCCTGATTTTAGTAAGTCTATTTTCACAGACAAACTGATTAAGTACAGGCTAGATATGTGAATGGTAAGGCGGCCTGAGAACTAACTGAATTGCTGAGTTCAGAGGACTGTGATCAGTGGCACAAAGTCCTGCTGGAGGCCAGGCACTAGTGGAGTACCCCAGGGTTCATACTGTGTCCAATACTGTTTAACTTCATAAATGAACTTGATGATGGGACAGAGTGCATTCTCAGCAAGTTTGTAGGAGGGTTTGATGAACCAACTGGTTGTGCTGCCATTCAGGGGGACCTCAACAGCTGAAGAAATGCGATGACAGGGATCTCATCAAGTTCAACAAAGAGAAGTGCCAAGCTTTGCCCCTTGGGAGGAATAACCTCATGCACCAGTACACACTGGGGACCAACCAGCTGGAAAGAGCTTTGCAGAGAAGGGCTTGGGGGTCCTGGGGGACACCAAGCTGACCATGAGCCAGCAATGTACCCTTGCGGTAAAGATGGCGAGCCACCTGCTGGGCTGCATTAGGAAGAGTGTTGTCAGCAGGTCAAGAGAGGTGATCCTTCCTCTCTGCTTAGCCCTGGTGAGACACATTTGGGGTGCTGTGTCCAGGTCTGGGATCCCCAGTATAAGGGAAACATGGACATACTGGAGAGAGTCCCTTGAAGGACCATGAGGATAATTAAGGGATTGAAACACCTGATGTATGAGGAAAGGCTGAGGGAACTGGGACTGTTCAGCCCAGAAAAAGGAAGGCTCAGGGGGATCTTACCAATGTATATAAATACCTGATGTTGGGAGAAAGTAAAGAAGCCCGACTCTTCTTATTGGTGCCCAATGAAAGGTCAGGAGGCAATGGGCACAAATGGAAATTCCATTTAAACATAAGAATTACGTTTTTTTTACTCTATGAGTGATCGAACACTGGAACAGGTTGCTCAAAGAGGTTGTGGAGTCTCCATCCCTGGAGATATTCGAAACCCAGCTGGACATGGTTCTGGGCAACCAGCTTTAGGTGGCCTTGCTTGAGCAGGGGTTTGGACTAAGTAATCTCCAGGTGCCTTCCAACCTCAACCATTCTGTGATCGTTGTATTCTTCAAATAACCTTGTTTTCAAGATAAGCCAAATGCATATTTTTCCTGAAGTGAGAGCTGAGGCCAAGAAATGACACAGAAAGATGAATCAGTGGAATCTTATGATTTTAGAAAATGTTTTTAGTGATTTGACTGTTCCTTAAAGTAATTGTTTGATTAAGCCTTGTTGGTAACTTTATTCCTTGGAAACTGAAAGCCTGCTGAATTCCAATCCACGTAAAAATTAGCCCTGCCAATACCCCAGGCACCAGACCAATAACCTTCCTCCTCCATCACCATTTGGGTTAAAGAAAATACATTAGGCATCTTAATTAGGTATATGCAGTCATCTTGGAAGGCACATAGAAAATGACCTAATCCAGAATTAGCTCACCGAGTCTGGGTTCTGTGGGGATTTTCTTACGCTCTCGATTATGCTGTATACATTAGTGTACCTCTGCAAAACACCTCTGAGGCTGATAAGAATTCTTAAGCACACACATGACTGCACTGTCCTTGTCCCTCTGGTCTTACCACCGGTCTGTGTTTTGCCACTGTGGTGCCCTCGCAGCGGGAGCTGTCTGGAGCTCTGCTTGTGCATATCCCAGGCACAATGGGGCCCTCTTGACTCTGCTGCGCATAAATACATCAAATTGCTGCTCTCCATCTCATTTATGCCATCCCCAGGGGAGCGTTAGTGGTGCTTGCCTCAGAAGAAGATGGGTAAGAGAAAGCTTACCTTACCAGCCCTCACTCAAGGATCAGGTACAGGTGTGATCTCTGCACTCAGAGGAGGACAACGCGCAATACCCATTGCAGAGCCTCTCTGTGCATGGAAGGAGGGAGATAGGGACATGCATGGCTGGGATGTTCACAGAGAGAAAGGAGGTGAGAGCAGTACGCAGAGAGAAATGGATACACATGTGCAGCCCTAGAAAATGTTTCATCTGGTTTTGTTCTTTTGAGCAAAAACAAAGCAAAAATAAATCAAAATAAACATTCCAGCTTCTACAGGTTCACTGAAAAACAGCCCAACTGTAATAACAACAAATCATACACAGTGCATAGCTCGTTTTTCCTTCCGTAGGTTAACCAGAGAAGGTCACAGCAATCATGTTTAATAAAAGAAGGTTTCCCTTATTTTCTGGCACTGGCTCTGAACAATTGGCCTGTAAAAGCTGCTTTCAAAATCACTCCCCGGTTATTCTGTCTCTTTTCTGCTCAACATTCCTTGAGGCATTTACAGCCAAGTAGATTATTTCTCTTTTTTTTTTTTAAAAATGAACCAATTATATTAATTTAGCTCAGATTTCAAGCAACACACATTATAAGTCTCTGCAGATTATATATTAGCATGGGAATTTTGAATACACATAACTGAAATATATTACGTTCAAATAAAGTCTCAAGAGGGCAGCTTCAAATGCTGGTTTAATTCTACTGCTTTTTTTAAAGTCTCTGCGTGGTATGAAAATAAGTCACTGGGAGAGACTCTCCCTACACCGATGAACTAGCTCACTGCTTTCTCCTAATGATACCTTGCATTTTTTCTTTGACAGCTACCCCCGACCATTTAGTTTGATTATCAGCAGATCCTTAAGACTCTCTAATCCTGGCTGTAAGTGGTCTGCGTGGTGAAGACGGTCCGTATTTTATGCCTTGCCCATCACCTAGCACACAGTCACTTCTCGGTCCCTGTTGAGCTACATCTGTCCTACCCGAGAGCAACCACGGTGACCACGCACCCAGCCTCGCCGCCGGCTCTCCGGCAGCTCTGCTTGCAGGATGCCCCCGCCAGCCCTTTCTCAGGATGGCAGCAGGCTCTGCAGACGTCTTTACTTCTTGTCTGGAAACCCCATCCTTGGGGTCTTCTTCACCAGGACTGCTGCTCTGCCAGGGCTAGCAAGTGCCACCAGGCCTGCAGAGTCTGGTTAAAACCCACAGAGAATGACTCACGCGGGCACAGCTGTCACTGCCGCCTACCCGAGGAATGGAGAGCCGTGGTAAGGGAAAGCGAGCCTGCAGCTTGTCCTAAAAGCAGTGCTCACAGGGAGTGGGTGGTCGTGCCTGTGACATGCCACCGCCGTGGGCTCCTCGGGAGACTGGCCACGCATGAACCTCAGCCGTAAGTGACACTACCCTTGGGGCAGCCTGGTCGTTGCTGGGTTGAGATGCTGGAAAAGAAAGGGAACCAGGCAGGTGTTTCCCAAGCCAATTCTGTCCTGCTCTGATGCCCTGCCGGGAAACACCCAGCTCAGGCCCCCCAGCAGCTGAAGGGCAGAAACCGAGGGCCTTACACCTTCCTGTTACCCCAGACCCACCTACCAGCTCAGGTCCTGCAAACAGGCAGGGGTCTCCCAAGTGTCAGTGCCCTGGCCTCCCTGGCATTTCTCCAGCCTAAAGCAACCCACAGGCTGGGGGGACTTCTGCTTCCCCTCCCTTAGCCCCATTTGCCTGTCTAGTAATAAAAAAAAACCCCAAATTTTTAGTCTGTCTTTCAAGTCAGCTGGATGCAGCTGAGCTGTGGGAGCTGGGTGATCCTTTGGAGCCTCTGAGGGCATGGTGTGAGAAAAGGAAGACAACCCCTGATGTGTCTGTGCCTGCGTTTCCCCACCCTAAGGCTGTCTAGATCCCATGGACACTCTTCTTGCTTGGAAAGTTTTAGGGGGAACTGCGATCCAGCAGCCTCAGTCCACAGAAATCAGCCTTCCTCTACTGCTGATCTGCATTTCTCACCCCTGCTGCCTCTACCCCAGCAGCTAAAGTTTCCACCCCAGCCGACCCATGTGTGGACCTCACTGCTTCTGACCCCAAACCAGTTCCCCTCCTGCCTGCACTCTGATCACTCACCCCTACTCATACACAAAGCTACTGCTCCAGCTCCTGTGGTTCACGTACTCTAGCTTGCAAATGAACGTCATCTGCATCAGGAATTTTAATAGAAATTAGCCAGCAGAAGAGATTGAAGGATGCTTCTAACTCTTCAGGCCTTAAGGAACTCTACTGATACGAAATATTTCAGAAATTAGTTAAATGCGTGTACATTGTTCTTATCCCTAACATCAGGTTCATCAACCAAGACTGATCACTAGGCTGTGCCCTTGTATTGGTAAGCCCCAGCCAGAGGTGGGAGACTGGGAAATGGCATGGGTACAGCACAAGGAAAGTGCTAGGAATCGTAGCACCCTATGAGCAGGAAGGCGGCGTAGGGAAAAGCCAGCAGGAGAAACACTCCCCTTACTAAATTCAGTTAGAAACAGCTCCCAGACACCATTAGGATGTTTCCAAGAAGGCAGTATGGTTTACCAGAATCCAGCATGGATCAGCCGGAGAAGGACGGTTATGGTTACTTAGAGAGCTGGTGAAGAAAGCTTGCTGTTGTGAAACAAAAGGTACCAAACTAATCTCTGCAGAAAGGGTGGAGGGAGCTGGGGGACTGCCATGATCAGGCATTGACAACAGCATTGACAGCCACGGTGTGGGGTGCTGGTGGCCCTGGTAACACAGGCAGACAACACTGGGCAGAATACGAAACCGATGAGCTACAGACTGCAAAGACCTGGCAGAGCCCGTGTATCTGAAGGCCATGGAGAGGGCACACCACAGCCTCAGAACAGACCCTCACTTTGTAGGGTCATTTCTGACTGGCCTGAGATGGGCATCCATGCAAACAAGTCAATAGATGTCATTGCAATGCCTTCAATCTCAACTGGAAGAGCAGCAGCATGACAACAAAGTCATTTTATGTATGTATCCCTCTGAAATCCCAGCACCCTCTGAAAGATGCTACGCAAAGACCCCAAACTGCTTAAGGTTTCTGAGAAACAATTTAAATATTCACACAGGCAATAACACCAGGGTTTAGAATGGAATAGGATATGACAGTTAATTAATTTTTGATGCTACAAAGTGCTGTTATTCTACTCCAAGCTACAACAGGACAGCTGAAATCACTGTCTAAGTTCTTAGTGATAGTCTGGAGCAAAAATGCTAACAACGCTCAGGTATATATGTTCCAAGGTGTGCTAGTCAACTGATTTTTTTCTACCAGACAGATGTTTTGGAAAGTAGGAGGGACCTTTCAGGATAGCTGGGCAGAGAAAATAACTTTGAACTGATTAATCTGAATTTTTTGGGATGTATGAACACAAGTAGGTTTATGGAATAAAAGTTTTGCTGATTCCAAAAGGATAAGTTTTGATAAAATGAGGAGAGTTACTTAAAGCTTCTAATAACTAAAGGTCTTGACTGTGGAAAAGGCTGAGAGTATCTTTGGTGTAAAGATATAAAAACTATATATATTAACAATGCTAAGTTTGTGTTCTAACCAAAAGGGGAAGGTCTCCATGGTCAACTGGATGAACAATTATCATTAAAAAAAAATATTGGGAACAAGGAAAGAGGCTACTGAGAGTGAAAAGAAGACATAGGCAACAAAGCAGGCCATTTCTCGCTGGTTCAGAAGTAATGGGAAGAAGGTAAACATTGCCAAATACCAAGCTGAGTTAGAAACTGAACAACAAAATAAGAAAAACATGGCAAAAGGCTCTTAGAGCAAAGGGGGCTGCTTGCAGTCAGTACAGGGTAAAGATTAGAGACTACCCAGGTATAGCCCGCAAAACTAACACCCTTTTATAGGCCCGTGCTGAGAAATTATCTGGACTACAGCATACAATTCCCATAGATCAACTTCAGGGAACATCTGAAGTGGAACAAGTACAGAGTGTAAATACGAAAGAGAGAGAAGAGTTCTTCTAAATGGGAAATTGGCTGCGGATGAGTCCTGGCTGGAAATCAGAGGACAGCTTCCAGCTCATAGAGGAGAGGGGTTCTATAACAGTTTTTCAGGAAAGGTAGTACGAACAAGTAGGTTAAGTTTGAGTCTGGCTTCTACAAATCTTTTCAAAGTACTCCTGAAGGTGACAGCACATTTCTAATGCCTGAAAGTGCAGAGCACTGGCTGCAACAGACCAAATGTTATCATCAATGCAAATAAACTTACACAAACAAACAAATTGTAAGAAGGTTCAGCTCCAATAAAAGAAACATGATATTCTCTCTTAAACTTTTTCACTACATGTCAAATAGAACTATCATGTTGATAATTTTTTTATTCAAGTACTTCAACCCAGGGGGTAGAACACAAAATTCTTGGACTCATGAAAGAGGTGTAAGTGGTATCACTCACCATGCCCAGTACAACCTGATTACTGACTATCATAAAGATGACTTCTTGAAACTACAGAAAGCATTGCTTTGGTTTGATGAGTTTCATAGCGCAACTCTTAACTGCAGTGATTTTTTAGTTCATATTTTTCTAAGACCCACGTATGCTAAGTACAAATGTTGCTAAGTTTTCAACTCAAGTTTCCTGCATTGTCCTCAGTAGAGTATTTGCAACACTGTGAAGTTGAAGTAATTTCGTTTCTCAAAATAGTTATTTTGTTCACTGATAATGGAAATACCTTGGACCTTTCCTTTGCAATACTTATTATCAGGATAACTGAGGAAGGAAGAAGGAAAAAACAGAAGCAGTGCCCCATCTCAGCACCTAGGCTGTGTCCTGGGTATTCCTAAGGTAAAGGCATTGCAGGAAAGCCAGTCCCACTTGAATGATGCCCTGTACTTTCCTGTTCTCCACGAGGCTACCTAGCTCCATGGACCATGGACTTGCCCAGGCTTCTCCTGGGCCTGGGACAGTAGCTCTCGCTGCCATCCTTGCCAAATGGCTCCACACTGATTAATACCACATGGTCCAGCAGGACAAATCTGGTCCTGATTAAGAGTAAATACCCAATTTCCCTTCTATTAGATTGGTCTGAGCACATCAGGATATTTATTCTGACTGCTTCATCTGATCTTCTGACGTGTTGTGGAAGGACAAGCGATGCCTCTTCTGGCATGCAAATACAATGGCTGACAGCAAACCCCATCGGGTGTGAAGCGTGTACGTTCGAAAGGGTGGGTGGGCACTGCTTCTATACCTTGTGTCGTATGGCCACAGGAGTTTTGATTCATTACTGGGCCGTCTAAAACCGGATGTACATCCCTTAGGGCTGCACTGCTGCTCTAGTTAATGCAGTGTGGGGACACATTTTCTCTCCCTCTTCACCAACACACGATGGTGTTTGACGGGAGGGATGTTCCTCCCTCTCAGGACTCTGATTAAAGAATAACAGTTCTGACCTGGAAGGCACAGCAGGCCCTTTTCTGCCCTGAACTATGCAGCACTTTCCCTGCCCTCGCCGCATTGCCCTGTGGTATTACTGGCAGTAACAGAGCCGAGCCCCAGGCTGGCATCACAGGAATACTGGTGGGGGAAATAACGAAGGAGAGGGCTCAGCTCTACCATGGCCGCAGACCAGAAACTCAGGTGGGTGGCACAGCAGAAAGTCAGGCTTGGGAGAAACTCTGTCATGCTTTTTCAGACTAATTTGGTTTGGTCTCCTGGTTATCATTGCAATGCCTTCCACACTCATTTAAAAATACATTTATGCAGGCTGAGCAGTGACTAAAGTGGAGCGGGGCAGTCTGACATGCCGTATGAGGTACGACAATAGCAGCATGCCCAGGCTTTCTTCTTTCCCAGAAGTGCTCCTGAAGTCGCAGTTTTGCCGTTGGCCGTCAGGACATGACTCCAGAGGTGCTGGCGCTTCCGAACTGAGCACAGTCCAGCTTCCCTGTGCTTGGTGCCTCCAGGCGCTGCGTGGGCAGCCGGGGGCTTGCTGACAAACCACCTTGTCCTGCTCTTGGCTCCGTCTCAGGCACCATTCAGTTGTCTTCAGTTAAAAACTGTGCTTACATAATTAATAGTAAAACAAGCTTTTCAGGGAGTTTTAGCTTCATTATGTCCTTAAAACTTAGGTACTTTAGCTCTTAGAAAGAGTACTTCATTGTATAAACCCACAACACAATAGTGAAGTCCTCCGGCCTTCAGTCTCATGTATCACAAGTTCCTTAAAATCCAGCCAGCTTTAGAAATAAAACCTTCAGTTATTTTACATTAGAAAGAAAAAAGCTTAAGGAAAAAAGTGGAAGCATATTTTTGCTGCATGAGCAGTCTGTGGACATTGGTTGGAGCTCAAAAACCTCTTTCTGAAATGTTTAATGTGAATTCTTGGTGATATTGTTTTGCTTCTATCACATATGCTCCATCCGTAAGATTTGAGTCATTCTCGAAGAAAACAGGAGGGTCTCCATGGTGACAAACTCCTGTGGTCTGGAAAAAATGCGACAACATTTTCTCCATATCCTAACATTTTTATTTTGTGATTTTTTTTTTCCCCCCAAAGCTGAGTTTACAAAGACATAAGAGCATGGTTTTTACTATTCAGCATAAACAAAATCTTCCTGAATGTGCAAAGAAACTGTCCTCTCTTATGTACACCTCAAAAAAGTTATCAGCATGCTTCTATCTAGTGAAAACTCTCCAGGAGGGATACGTTAACACAAACTGCTGCAGACTCACCCACACGAGAGCTACCGGAGCTGGAGAATGTTATTTCCTTAGCCTTCCCTTATGAAAAATTAACACAGAAACATCTCTCTCGTAGATCCTACCAAGATGGAGATTGTAGCATTTTATGTGTTTATATGCTCTAGTGAGCGATGGCTGTAAGGCTGCTCTGAGCAAGCGGAGAGTTGGGAAGCCTCTCGAAGGGGGCCAGGGCTTTGCACCCCGCTATGGTGCCAGCAGCGCTCAGAGGCCCCTCTCACACCGAGGACCCGCTGTGCAAAGGTCTGTACGAGCCGCCAGAGGAAATGGACCATTTTTCCCAAAGGCCTCACATTCCTAGTGACCAAATTTGAGCCGCTTTCCCCAAATCACTGGAAATTGTAAAAGACAGAACATCCATCCAAGTTAGGGAAAAAAACCAGCCTCTTGTACTTCGCACCAGCTTGGAACAGGCCCGTCTCAAAAATACCATGGGATGCAACTGTGATTTTTGCACAGACTCAACTCACATTATATATGCAAAGTAATTCTAGCAGTTGCCTTGTTGTTGGTACATCGTACAATCTGTGTGAATAAAACTATTTGGGTTTTTAACTGGAGGTTTACAGTGCAAAATGGCTGGCAAAGAAAGTCCAATTGTGTTTTGCTCTTCCAGTGCCCTGTACTCACACTGATCCTGTTAAAAACACGCCAGGACTTTCAAAGCCCCCATAGGACAGGAGCCAGCTGAGCTTATACATTTTCTTATTGCTCCCAACATGTTAAACAGTAAATTCATTTATATTACTGCTTCTTGTAAATATGCCAGATCATGCTTTTCTCAGTAAATTGCTTTTCATGTGAAGTTTTCTTCAGTATCTGTAATTATGATAAGGTTGCACAACCAGTTCCCTAAGAAAATGACCTTGGCTTTCCCTAATCTTACACAGGTTTTATAACAGAATATTTATATTTATTCAGTAGGGGAGCTCCTGATTTATACTCGTTTGTTACTGAAAGAAAAAAAAAAAAAA
>NW_009191191.1:2308-15059 GCF_000690835.1 Fulmarus glacialis | reverse complement strand
CGGGGCGGGGAGGGGGGGGGGGCTGCCCTGGCCTAAAAGCTGGAGCCCCACTACGATGTTCAACAGCTTGATGGAAATAAACGGGTGGCACCCACGAAATCGGCGCTTGTCCGAGTGTTCAAAGCACGCTGTGAGCCTGTTATTTCCCGAGGAGCTAATGGTAGCTGTAGGGCAGCTCCTCACCTTGTTAAATCATAAATGGGGTTCCTTAATTACAAGCAACTTTTCTGGCGGTGTTGGGCAGCTGACAGCCGCCGCTGTCAAGCGGCTTTTGGACTTTCGGTCGGCTGTTGCTCCTGCAGCTGGCTGCGTTTGAAAGGCACAGGAGAGCTATGCGCATCTTACTTGTGCATTTCTCTCCTTTTCTCTGGCAGGCATTATCTGGAGTGGTTTCCCTCGTTTAGATCAGGGAAGTCGCAGACGCCAGTGTTTCTCTGCGTGAGCTTTGATCTCTGTTTCAGTACAGGAGTTGAGGGGAGGGAAGATAGGAGGGAGAGGGAATCTTTCCAAGGTGAGGGGAAAGTTCTGCCCTTGGACGATGGCTGCACCTACCCCAAGGGTTGATAAATGACTTGGCTGAGCGAGTGCAGGAAAACAAGACTCTTACGTGACTGAGGCCAGCTCCTCTGGTCTAGGCTTTCCTGAGCGGTAAACACTCTGTCTGCCTCCCTGTGTATAGGATCCCGTTGTCTTTCTGGCACCTGCATTTTTGGAACTATTCTTGGCGTCTGCAAACACGGGTCAGACCTGTTGGCATATTTACGTGTTTATTTCGAACAATGTTTCCCCCCCTCCCCCCCAATGAAATCGTCGTCTGGAGTTTAGTGGTCTCGGCAGTACATGGGGTGTGCTTGAGGGAATAAATTACCTGTCCTTAAGCACGTGCAGCTCGTGGCACAGACACGGCCGGGTTTCTGAGCTGCAGAACTGACTATTGAGCAATGTACTGAGAACGATATTTCTCTGAATCGCTCCGAGTGACTTTCACAATCATACGGAGGATCATCACGAGCTGAATTTCACAGATTGGTTTTAGAACGAGCAGCTGAAGGGAAGAAAGTGCAGCTAAAAGTAATCTCTTTCTGGCTCAGGTCTGAAGCATGTGTTAAGTATTTGCTCGCACGAGGATTTCTGTAGGTAGCGCTACAGAAACCCCATCTGGATGTGGGTTACGGGGCTCCCTCTTCGGTTTCGTTGTCTTGCTGCGTCGTGAGGGGCCACCAAAGTGGTCTGCGACGCATGTGCCTTTTTCTTTAGTTCCCTTAGCACGTTTAGGTCGTTTTTCTGAAACAGATTCCAGACGTTGCTGGAAGTAACTTCTTGGTTTTGCCATTTCCATGTAACCTGTTTCTGTGAAGGAGGGTGTTAAAGCCTTGGTGTTTTGAAGCACGTTAAGAGCTGTATTACTTATGTAAATGATTTCCTGGAGAGACAGCTCATTTTCACGTGGCCAGTGACCTTCCTTGAAAGCCACTGTTCAACGGCAGAGGTTATAGATTTGAAGAAGGCAGACAGTGTTTTTGAACTTTACAAAGACCCCTTGTTTGTATTTTTCATGTAAGTATGTAGGTGCTTGTGGAATACGCGTACTTCTAATTTACTTTGTGTGTCTAAAAAGATGCAGATGTGCTAACGCTCAATAGTTTGGTATTACTTTTCAAGAAGCCGTATGCTGCTCAATGTGCAGTGAATAAATGGAGTTGTCTGCAGAGTTTGCCTCGTATGGTATAATTCTTCATCTGCAAAAAAACATCGACCGACTCATTAATGAGAATCCAATTAGCAGGAAAGAGGGGGATGGGAAGGGTGCGGGAGGCGACAGAACTGTCACGCAGGAGAGATCTCCCGTATTAGCGGGCCCTACCTGGCAGGATCACCTCGGCACTCGGTTATTTCTTGTATAACTGGTCCGGGACAAGGTCCGGCTGTGCTGGACCCTGCCCGTGTGCCAGCTACACAGAAACGGAGGTGCAGCGAAACTCCGTGGAAAGGTTAGGATGATCAAACAGCTCGAGTGTAGCAGGGGGAGAGGACATCAGAGAAAATCACACAGGGATTGTTGCTCGGCGGGTTACAGCTCTGTGTTTTTCCCAGCAATCTTGGCACGGTTGATAGTATCGCAGGACTTTGTTGTAGTTTGTCAGCTAACGGATTGGAGAAGCCTCTCTGCAGAGAGCAGGCAGCAGATGTACGTGGCTACGGGTAATGAGGTTATGCTGACAACACGAGAAAACTGCTGCTGAATTTGTACGATGTTAAGCTGTTTTTCTGAGTGACCGATGTGCTTTACGATTCCCCCTCCCTTTTTTAGCGTTTTGCAGAACGCTCTTGTTCTATGTGTCATTACTGCTTGTGTGGCCATTAGGGGATGTCTTGACCACGTCTGTGCATGAGGAGCTGAGATTTGTTTTTACCTTTGTGCGGAAGCAAGTAGGTCAACATCTAGTATGTAGTTACACGTACTCTCTCTATATACATGTATGTACACATATATGTTGCTGCAATTGATTCTGCGAGGATGCACTTTGAAAGGTCTGGCCGTGCAGAGATTCATGGGGCTGTCGGAGATCGCTTGCCTAAATCCTGCTTTTTCCGGCTAAATCTGGTGTTAAGGTAGGGAATGCTTCAGGAGATGCTTGTCTTGATTATCGGGGTGAAAATCCAGCGTGAGTGCGAAGGTCAGGGTGTAGACGCCGTGTCTAGGAAACTTTCAGTTACAAATAAACTGTTAATAAACTTAGATCTGGAAGATGACGCGAGAGCCTCATCGCTTTAGTGCCTTGGCTTATTCATTATCCAAATGGCGATAATACTGAAAAAAAAAGAGAAAAAGAAGTCTCGCTAGTTATGACTCTCGGTTGAACTTGTTGCGGGGTAGAATGTCCTGGTGCACAAAGTTAATTGCTGTAATGGAAGTGCACTAAACCCTCCTCTGTTTAAGGAAACATAGTCAGAAGTGCAGGAATTACTCGCTTTGTTGAGCAAGATTCTGATTCTGGTGAAGCATGTGTTGATTTTAAAAAGGAGTACAATTCTGAGTCCTACCTAAAATAGTTGTTCAAATTATTAATACGTGGCTTGCTGGGTCATTTCTGACAGGAGAACAGAGGCTGCGTGTCTTGTTCCCCCATTCTCTCCTGCTAAACCAAATATTGGAGTGCATCCATCTCTTCAGGAAGGCTGTTCACAGCCTTGTGTCAACAGAAGGAGCAACCAGCAAGAAGTCGCTGGTTTTGCTGCCTTGTTGTTTTCTTACAACATCTTTGCAACTCTGGCACCGAGAAGGGGAGGATCGCTGACTTATTGACGTGGTTTCAGCAGCGCGATTGGGCTGCGGTTCTCGTTGCAGAGGCCGCGGTTTGCCACATAACGTTCCTTTGCGGAAAGGTGCTGCCACACCTTTGGAGCTGAGGTTTCTCTCTGTGCTTTTTTTAAAAATCCCGTGACTTGGGCTTAACAACAACAACAACAACAAAAACCCCACCTGTGGATCAAGGATGATCTTCGTCGCTGAGGATGCCAAAATCCCAGATCGGAGCAGGGGTTCAGGTTCTGTTTGTGCTTGAGGAGGCTGATCCTTTCAAATGGAGGAGGATGGGGGAATGCCCACACTTGAGCGCGTTTGCGCTTGGTTGTTTCAGGCAGATGTAATGCATTCAGACGATGAGTCCTTTTGTAAAAGGAACTGACTAAATATTGTGTAATGTGCTTGCTAAACGCCAGATTGAGCTACTAGGGCAGCTGGGGAAATGGTGCCTAGTGAACGATGATTGCGTACGGTGATCATAACTGCCATTTCTATACGTGGAAATCCGTTTGGTAGGTTGAGTTGTCCATATCTGGCTTTCAGCTTTGAACCGGGGTGAGATTTCAGAAGGGCAGACCTTTGGTGGGAGTGAGGGCAGGCGCTGTTACTGCCCGCTGTCACCAAACAATTTCTGTCCCGTTGCTCCACGAGCCGCACGCTTCCTTTCGACGGCCTGACCTGGCGGGTTGGGTGTTCGGGAACAACTTTGGGCCATGTTTGCCGAGTAGACCGGAGTGTCAGGACGGCTTCTAACTTTTTATTTGATCCTATAGGTACGTGGGAAACCTGTCAAGAGATGTGACCGAAGCTCTAATCCTCCAGCTGTTCAGCCAGATCGGACCATGCAAAAACTGCAAAATGATAATGGATGTAAGAGCCTTCACCTAATGTTTTTCACGTTTCTCATAGTTAATGGCTTTGGGCCATACTTGCGTGTTTCAGAATTCCACTGGAAATACGGCGTGACCACGTTAAAGGGATGTAATGAGGCTGGAGATCACAGTCACGTACTTTTGGCATCGTTTCTGCCTCATATCTGATGTTAAATTTAAGGATGGGTGGATATTGCGAGAGGGAGTGAACAGGTTAATATATGTAGGTGTCGTAGATGAGATGAGAAAAGTTCTTCCTCGCCATACTTTTACCTTTCTAAAGCGGAACGGAAACCTCCTGGAGCATTGTTAGTGCATTGACTGGGGTCTCAGTGTAGAGTAAGAAAGCCTACGCATTGTGAGACGTTTAGGTGTAACGAATAAGGAGCAGCGTATAACAGCGAGGGTACAGTTTGAAGAGGTTTGTATCAGTAATCCTTTGTTTGTTTCTTTTATCAGACAGCTGGAAATGATCCGTACTGTTTTGTAGAGTTCTATGAGCACCGGCACGCGGCTGCGGCACTGGCTGCTATGAATGGCCGGAAGATAATGGGTAAGGTAAGCTGTCGTGTCTACAGGGTGAGTTGGAGTTGAAAAACAGGCTATCTCAGATGGTGCGGGTGAAATATCCGTGGGTGAAATAGCGCTTGAGACGAAGTGGATAACCTGCAAATGTTAGACACTTTGTTTGGACAGAGGTCTTAACATGACACGACTAACGAGAAGAGCTGTTTTGACTGTTGGAGGAAGAATGCAGAGGGAGGTGGGGATGTAGAACTGGGGACAGCTCAGAGACAGCGGGCGTGAGAATAGCTTAACTCTGCCGACCTTATCAGGATAAGGTCTCTCTCTCCCCACCCCTGTGAAAAAAAACCCACCAGACCAAACTCCCAGACCGGGTCTGTTTACCATCTTTGCTTTTAACGAGTGGAACACAGTTTGGAAGAATGAACCCTCTGCCAAGAAATGTGTCTTAAACTTGAGCTTTCACCCCAAACTTCCACGTCTGGTGCCCCTGTAGTGTCAGAATTAAATGCTGGCGCTATCTGAGCTTAGCTGGGATTTGCTTGATCTAACTTGAGCGACTAACGTTTGCAGGAGGTCAAAGTGAACTGGGCGACGACCCCCAGCAGCCAGAAGAAAGACACCAGCAGTAAGTGTCGCTTATGCTTTGAGTACGTGTTTGATTTGCACAAGTCGTTTTTAAACATAAACAGTAAGCATCGTGCAATTATGTGCAGTAATGTTTTGATCGTAATCCTAAGATATTATTTAATGTGTTTGTGTTAATAAACTTAAGAACAAATCTAATCTTTGTCATCAGGTAGTACCGTTGTCAACACACAGCGTTCACAAGGTAATTGTATCTTCTTAAACATAAAATGAAATCTCTCAAGGGTATTCACTAACCACCAGAAGCTATGTATGGGGTTTTGTTCGTTACGAATTTATTTTTTATGGAAAGACTTCCCTTTCATTTCCCTGTAGCATCAGAAAGCGATCTAGTGTCCACTGTTTAGTTCTGGTGCTAATCTCCAGCCGTTTGTCACGAGTGCAATTGTAAAAAAAAGCCCCCAAAACCCTTGTCCCCCGCATTCAAGGCAGAATAGTTGGCTCCCTCTGAGGCTGCAGTATGCGCTGCTTCAGACAGATTCCTTGGGAGCATCTAGACTGTTTCCAAAATTGGGCTCCATCGCTCACAGCGAGCCTATGGGTTGCCGCCGTTCTCGGCAGGCTTTGAATTTCTGTAGGCCGGTGGGGCTAAGCTACGTCAGCGTCCGTGCGGACTCGAGAGTTTCGTACCTGCTGTAGTACAAATAAGTCCGTATATTGCTAGGATGGTATGTGACGTATTGTTTGATTGTAGTGGAAAACTCCTTAGATAGAGGACTTTTGTTTCTCTTTGGTGCGTGTTTTTGATGGCTCTGATATAAATTGAAGGGATTACTGTTTCCATTCTGTTGCCTTCAGTCTTAGTTCACTTGCACATGGATTCGCACACATTGAATTCACAAGGATTCACATGGTGCATTGGCTGGGCAACCAAAACACTTGGCTTTTGAGAACTCAAATGCTTTAACAGCAAACTGTTGCAATGCAAGGTATTTTTTTCATTTGTTCTTCACAACCTATGGTGTTAAACCAGACATTGTGGCTCGGTTCAAAATACATCCTGCTTTAGAGTGAGTGTTATCTTGCGTTTCTTGAATCTGCTAGACATTTCAGTTGATCAGATTTTGAATAGCTAGTGATCTCCCGCCATGTGGGAGCTTAACGCCAGTGTACAGAAAGATTTTCGTGTACTCTTGGCCCGTTAAGTAAATAGTTTAAGACTTTGTATGGCAAATGCTGACTGGTCTTAAAAGCAGTTTGTAAAATACGAAACGTAAATGCCATATGTCACTGTAGTATCCTTAAAATCACTGACTCTGTAGCGCTGCCGAGCAAAAGATCTGTTACGAACAGCAGTAAATTCTGTTTCATAGTAAACTCTAGTCTTCATGTAGTTTTTAATAATAGCTGGAAAGCCGTGCCACGTGAGATTGCTATGCTCTGCGTGCGTGTGCGCGCGCATGTTCGGGGTCGTCTTCAAACATTAAGATCCTTTTTTCTCTTTTTCCCAAAAAGACCATTTCCATGTCTTTGTCGGAGACCTCAGTCCTGAAATCACAACTGAAGATATAAAAGCAGCTTTTGCGCCATTTGGAAGAATATCGTAAGTAATTTCATAGGGCAAATAAACTAAAAGTTACCTCTCCTAAATGGAGGCAGCCTTATGTTTCAGTAAGTAAAAAATGAGAGTTGACGCAGTGCAGGAATATACATTTGTGTGTTCATACAGCGACTCGAGTCTGAACGGTCGAGCATTAAGCAGGGATGTGTAACCCGATGCCTCGATAGTAGTTTGTTCTGCTTTCCTAGAAAAGTTGCATCCAACTTGCTTTGGTTTTATACTCCTTGCCTCATTTGGCAAAGCAACGCTGCAAAAAATTGACTCCTAAACCTGGGGTTTGCGTTTCACTGGCCCTCTCAGCGATCGGATCACCATCACGCTGTCCAGTTTGTGACCGAGTCCGTTTGCACGTTCACGTCTTGAGAGGCTTTGGATTTTTTGTTAGCCGTGGTGTGCCAGCCACTGGTAGCCAATGTTTTTTCGCAGTTAAATTCCCATTTCCCACAAAATGAACCTTTTTTAGCACAAGACTCGTTGGGGCACCAGGAGGCTGCAGCTAGAGCGGCCTCGAAGGGTTTGGCGCTGGGTCAGCGTAAGCCCTTGACCCGAAGGGCTCGGCCAAAACCACGGGGCGTCTCGGGTCAAGGAGCCGCGCTCATGCCAGCGGTGCAGGGCGACGGTGTAACAAGCGAACGCGTTACAAGCGGGGAGCGGTGCTCGCAGGTCTCCACCTGCCAGTTTTTGTTGTATTCAGGGTGTAGCAGAGTAAGGAGCGGTTCGTTCATTCCATCCTCCAAATGTAAACCATTAATTTTCCTTGTAGTGTTGTCTGTACTGGACATTGAAGTTTCTTGATGGTGATGTAAGAGAACATAGAGTGCTTTGGAGTGTTGTGTAGTGAAGCATTTAATTGAAGTAAGTTTGTTTTTTGTTTTTTTTTTCCCCTCAGAGTCCAGTGTATTACTCTTTTAATGCCAGCTTGATTTCCTCTTACGATAAGGTTTAAAAAAACATATGTGATCTGAATGTGACTTGCTTCAGACAACTATAATGCTTGACTGCATCTCTTGTAATTGTCATCTAGGAAACGCAGAGGGTCGGACTCCTAAGGAGAGTCAATTTATCCTCTGGCCAAATGTGGTCTGGATGGAAGGGACGAGGGACTCTAAAGTAGATCTGAACTGCTGGAATGAGTGCGAAAGGGAGGCAGTAATAGACGGCCGCATTGGTGTGACTGCGATGGAGCTGTGAGAGAGAGTTTCCCCTAACAGGCAGCGCTGGGTTTCTGAGGTGACGGGTCAGTCGACAGTCGCCTTTAACAAACGACCCCCCCCCAAAAAGCGAAAGCCCTCCTGAGCCCGAAGCAAAAAGTAACGTCCGAATGTCAGCTGGGGGAGTATAAAATCACAGCCAGCATCGGTCTACGGTCCGTATTTCTGGGGCCGTGGCCGTTGTCCCATCTTTTCTAGAAGAGCTTTTTGGACGCAGAGCTGTTCGCTGCGTGGTGGTGGTGATGGGGAAGGGGGAGCGATGCTCTTGCTTTTGGGGTACTCAGCGCACAGCTGTAGAGCTAACACATGGAAAACTCGCGGGTTGCCCTGGCTCAAACTGACTGTCCAAACTGAAACTCGGTTCTTTTCCTCCCACAAAAGTAAGAATTGTCCCTGTAATGACTCTTGAACTCTTGTTCCAAAACCCAGGGTTTAAATAGAGCCAAAGGGACCTAAATTTTCTACTTGCTTAAATTTAACCTGGAAAAATATTGCTACTGCCTCTAAGTCGAATGAAGTTACTTTACCTGTTCTTCATCAGTGACTAGTTTCTGGAAATGTGGTGCTAATGGAATATTTCCTGATTTTTTTTTTTATTTTTTAACATTGTCTTCGTTGGTGCTAAACTGAGCTTTTTTTTAACGACACCAAGGTTGAACTGCTGCATGATTAGTGCATAAGAAATTTTGGTAATTCTTTGCATCTGGATTTTTTAATCACTGTTAAAAGCACACTTTCATTGTGGTTTCCTTTTATGCTTGCTGTACGCATGTTTTCACTTGTTCTCAAGTCTTTATTTTCAAAGTTTTCAGTTGAGGGTAAGTAGAGATGAGTTTTTCCCCCCCTCCCTCTGTAGGCTCTTCAGAGCAAACCGACCCAAGCTTACCAAAAGTGGCTCTTCTCAGGCAATTTGTAACATATGACCCAAATTTTGACCTAACCCAGGAAGGAGGAAAGAAAAAAGGGGGAAGCGGGGGGGTTTTTTTGGGGGGCGGTCTCACAAAGAGGAGAGAAATAACATTTCTACTGGAGCTCTGGGAGAGGTATTTTCCCGGGGCCTTCGGCGATGGCGTCGGCGCTGTGGGCTGACGTATGCCAGAATTAGGCTTACGACATGGCTACTGTAAGGCTTAAAAAACCGGGTGTAACGAACCTTCTTTTCATTGTGACTTTTCTCGCCAGTCTTGGAATGCTAAATGTTGTGCACATGTTAACGCTAGTTTCTCTGAACCCTCTTATTTTATACAGCCGTAAGTTACATTGCATGACTTTCTGACTGGTTTTATGTCGTTGTTTCTGTTCTTTTAATGCCTGTACGTGTGGGGCAAAGGAGGGGAGGAGAGGGTGGCCTGTACGCGAGAGCATCTCGACCCTCGGCTAACTTGTACGCAAATTGCCTGAGAAACGCTGTAGAACGGCGTTCCACGAGTGGGGTTTAGCGCTTGTAGCTGGGTTCTCTTTTTAACTCAATCTCAAATAATAGGGCTCTGGTTATTTTGCAGAGTGTCTCTGAAGAATGGACAGAATTGCCATGGCTAACTACAAGCTACAGTTCACAGTGGACAAACGTTGTAGTTTTCTTATTTACTTTTATAAAGTCTTTTTTTTTTTTTTCTTTTTTATATCTTGTAGTTTCCAATCAGTCCTGTATGATTGCTGTTGTACAAATGCAGTTTAAATGATGTGTAATATGTAGTTTAAGACATTAATGTTGCGGTGTTTTATTTTCTTCAATAATTTCTGAAAATGTCAATCTCTCAAAATTTACAGCTGCCCACAGTCCAAAAAGGGGGTAACGAATTGACCCGAGAAAATTAAAGAATTCGGTTAACAGGCGACGTATGCCTTTTAATTCCTATCTTTTTTCATTTTTTCTATTTAATATTTTGAATAAGTAGGTAGAATGTGTTGGCAAATAGCGAGTTTAAAAATTGCATGGTTAAAGAGAGCCATTCAGCTAATGTTAGTCAGCTACGTGCCTTAAGTGATTCTTTTGAATAGCTGCTTTGACCATGCTTTGTGTCTTAACGGTCTGTAAAAGCATTTTGAAGCGGGAGCCAACTGTCGTAAAGTACATACGTTTGTTAGAGAAGCTATTGATTTGCATGTTTACACAATTAAGTTTAATTTTGCTACTACCTGGCAAAGCATTAGTAAAGTTCTGTTTAGAAAAGAAGCCTTTTGCTTTGACTGTGTTGCTGGTGCAATAAACAGTTGACGTTAGTAAAGGTGAAACATGAAAATAAGCTGTACGTGTGACTCAAGTTGTCGTTTTTGTAAGGTAGTCTTTTGAAGGCGCTGAACTGGCTCTCGTTTCTGCTTTTTAGAGACGCGCGCGTGGTTAAGGACATGGCGACGGGAAAATCTAAAGGATACGGCTTCGTCTCCTTCTTCAATAAATGGGTAAGCTGCGGCACGGTCTCGAGCGCCCCTGAAAAGCGGGCGATGGTTTTCAGCAGCCGCTACGGGGAAGGAGTACTGTCAGTCCCACCCTTTGTCAGGCTTCGGTTTCCCCTCCTGCCAAGGGGGAAGCTTTTCTCTCTGTTGAGATGCTCTGCTGCTGCTGCAGCGTTTCTAAAGCACGTGGCAAATGACATCCAAATGAGCGATGTACAGAAACGACAGAGAGTGACAGTGGCTCTGGTGTATATCGAGAGGGTCTTAGATGCGCTCAGCGAGGCCTAACAGTGTCCTTCGTCCTGCCTACATCCACTTCTTCTGAAGTAGGATTTCTTTCGGCACGTGGCACGTGTCAGGCAGAGTGGGGGCCCGGTGATGTCATTCGTTTGGCTCTATTGCAAAAGTGGGAGATGCTGACGGTTTGTTTTTCTTCCCTCCCTCTCTCGGGGACAGGATGCAGAGAATGCGATTCAGCAGATGGGCGGTCAGTGGCTCGGTGGAAGGCAAATCAGAACGAACTGGGCGACAAGAAAACCTCCGGCTCCGAAGAGTACATACGAATGTAGGTTCTCAATTATTTGCGTCTTTGCAAACCTCCCGCCACACCCGCGAGGAGGAAGAGAAAAGGGCGAGCGGCAAGCCTGGGAGACTCTGGGAGGAGGGAAAGCAGGTGCTACAAGCGAAGGCGCTCCTGAACAGCTTCAAACCTCCTGAATAAAGCAGCTTCCTTAGCTACGGCGACCGTGGTACCGCTACGGGGGGGGATTCCTTTGGCTTCTGCACGCTTGGGGTGGAAGCTTGCTTCTCTCTAGACGGCCAGGACGACTCTGGCTTCTTAACTTGGCTCCCTCGCTTTTAGGGCTTTCTGTTGTGACACAAAGCGCGACTGCGTCAAAGAGAGAGATTTTAAATTAGGTCTGTCAGACCTACTTGATCGGTGTCTGTAGTTTGTGCTCGACATCTCGTGCCAGTCAGGATTAGAATTTCTACGTAACGTGTGTCTGATCCTCTGAAAAGCTCTGTAAAATCTCTTTAAGCAAACGCCAAACAACTGTCCTACGACGATGTGGTCAATCAGTCCAGCCCGAGCAACTGCACTGTGTACTGCGGAGGTGTTACTTCGGGACTGACAGGTATCGTGGCTTCCAACGCTCGTCGCGTCGAACGTCTCGCAATAACACAGCAGTCGCTTCATTTTGATGCTCTCTCTCTTCCTGCTTCAGAACAGCTGATGCGCCAGACCTTTTCTCCCTTCGGGCAGATAATGGAAATTCGAGTCTTCCCAGATAAAGGCTACTCCTTTGTACGGTAGGCTGTCGTGCGGTTTGCGTGTTGATGAATTTCATAAGAATTACGGGTTCGCGCGCTTTTGGTGGGCGCGTGCCGAACTAGAGGGTGTGCTTGACAGCAGCCTGGTCTGAGGAGTGAGTTAGGGCTTGTAGCGCTCTTGGCGCAAGTGGGAGAAACCCCTTAACCCGGGCTAAACTGGTGCAGTGCCCTTCATCCGAAGAGATCTCTCTCTGTTCCTCCTGTGTAATTTCACAGTCGGTCAAGTTCCGGGGTTGTTTCCAGAAGCATCGTCATCTCTCTGTTGACGAGGCTCCAGATAACAAAAAATAATTGTAAATTGACTCGCTCTCCTTGCTGCTGGATCTTCTGATTTGTTTAGGGAGAGTTACGACACCAAGACAGAAAAAGGGTCGCTGCCGCGGGGGAGACCAGAGAGAAGTGTCTGTGGTCGGGCTGGTGTTCTACCAGAGCCCCGGTCCGTGCCGAGCTAGCGGGGCTCTGCGGGGGTTAATTGTGGCTGTTACTCACCGGGAGAGTTGTTTATGTTGCCACGACTTCCATTCGACAGGTTTAATTCTCACGAGAGTGCTGCGCATGCGATCGTTTCTGTCAACGGAACGACTATCGAAGGACACGTAGTGAAGTGCTACTGGGGCAAGGAGACGCCAGACATGATCAGTCCGGTCCAGCAGGTCAGAGCTTCTCCTCTGCTAAAGACGACGGCTTTGCTCGTTAGTCTTTGCTCGAAACCCGTTAAGTGGCTATAAAGTCTGTGTGCATGCCGCTTAGAGACTTGGCGTAGCACATGCCACCTACGTAACGGCTTATTTCATCAGAGCGTCTTTCTCTGAAGAACAATCAAAGATTTTAAATCCCGTGGACTCTCGTTACGTAAAAACGTGTGATGTAAAATTCTGGAGAAAGCTCGCAAAACACC
>NW_009191191.1:1005-2277 GCF_000690835.1 Fulmarus glacialis | reverse complement strand
CCCGGGGGCGGGACCTGCCGCTCCCGTTCCCTGGATCTCTGCGGGTGTTTGAGCTGGCGATTCTTTGTCGATTGGGGGGCGACGGGGAGCTCTAGTAATTAAACGCTCGCTAACTCAAAAGGGGTGGCAGATGTTTTGGTGTCGTTTTAGCGAGCAGACTCGTAAGCCCCCGTCGGTGACGGGCTGGGCAGGCCGGGGCGTCTCACGGGTTGATGAAAATCGCGGCTTTTTCCCCGTGTCCCGGGTGTTTGCCCTTGCGGAACCAGATCGGCTACCCGCCGGCGTACGGGCAGTGGGGCCAGTGGTACGGCAACGCCCAGATCGGTCAGTACGTGCCCAACGGCTGGCAGGTCCCCGCCTACGGGATGTACGGGCAAGCGTGGAATCAGCAGGGCTTTAAGTGAGTATTTGGGCTTCTTCTGCCGGTTTTCCCCCGCGGGAGGTGACAATCCGTGTCGGCCGCAGCGTAAAAGCAGCCGAAACGTTCTGGTCCTTCGTTAGTCGGAGATGTGGGATGGGGAATGTGCGTACGGATCCCAGACGGCCCCGCTCGGGGAGCCACCCGCTCGTTAAGTTCTCCCTCGTTACCTCGTTGCCTAACGAACTGTTTTTCCCCCCACCCCGACAGTCAGACGCAGTCTTCGGCGGCGTGGATGGGCGCCAACTACGGCGTGCAGCCGCCGCAGGGGCAGAACGGGAGCGTGATAACCAACCAAACGGGATACCGCGTGGCGGGCTTCGAAACGCCGTGAGGAGGAGAGGACTCTGGAACCGGGGGGCCGGGGGCGGCCGGCCGGGGGGGCCCGATCACTTGTATGTAATATTCTTACCTTTCTTCATGGAAATTTATTTTAAACTGTAGAAGTTTTATTTCAAGTTCACTTATTTCAGTAGTAATTAAGAGATGCGGGAGTTAAATATTTTAAAAAAAAAAAACAAACAAAAGACAAACAAACAAAAAAAACCAAACAAAAAACAAAACAAAAATCACACAAAACGAGATGCTGGATGTCTGCCAACTTTTGCCTTCTTTTTCCTCCTTTACGTGTTTCTTAAGATCCTCGTTTTTGAAACACAGCAAATGCAGGGACTACTGCCGCTGAAAATTGGGGCAGCAAATTGCACAACGTCAACCTTTTTTTTTTTGGGTTTCTTTTCTTTTCCTCGGAAGTAGCGTGCTGTTCTAGTTTGCATTCCGAACGATTTAAAATGTATTATAAACCGTTGTACAAAAAAAAAAAAAAAAAAAACCCACAACAAAAAAACCACCAA
>NW_009191191.1:641-936 GCF_000690835.1 Fulmarus glacialis | reverse complement strand
AGCCCCGACCCCGCCGCGTCTTCAGCTTTCGCACCGTCCGTTTTAAAAGAGCCTCTTGTATAAAGCCTCTGTCTCTCCGCTTTTGTTACACCGGGTTTTTTCGATGATAAATTATTCGTTTACATGGTTTTTGTATCTCAGTGTCTTTTTCAGGGTCGCCTTTGCCTCACGACGGGGAGAAGGGGATGCGCGGCGGGACGGCGCCCGGCTCCCCGCCTGAGCGAAGATTTCCACCCCGGGACGGCAAAAATCCTGTTACTAAAATGTGACAAATTCCTACGAACCAGCCGGGTTG
>NW_009191191.1:0-616 GCF_000690835.1 Fulmarus glacialis | reverse complement strand
TTTTTTTTTTTTTTTTTACCGATTTCTACCATCGACGCGTACCGATTATGTAAAATATCTTAGCAAATTAATATTTTGCACAACCGTTGGCCACCTTTGTACGTTTCCTTATTTAAAGGGAGGACGCCCAGTCCTTTGACATGAGTTATGCCTCAAACCTTTGGATTTTTTCCTATTTTTTTTTGCATGTGGATATCAAATACACGCTCTGGTACTCTTGGAATACGAAGTTTATCCTCTCTTGGTTTTAAATATTTGTAGGAAACTCCCCCAATATTCCGGGTCGTGCTGTGAGTGCTTTACACCCGGGTAGCAGAAGGCAACCGGAGCTCTGCAAACCGATTCGGAGGCCAAAAACGTCACTCCCCTGCAGTGGGATGAGGGGGAGAATTGGAAGGGTGAAAGTGGGAGAACTCATGGGTTCGGATAAAGACAGATTAATAATTCAAAAAAAAAAAAAAAGGAAAAAAACCCACCCAAACTCTTTGTGTTCTCTCTTTTCTTACTCCGTGTCCCCGTGGCCGGCTCTCGCCCTCCCCGGGCCGAAGCGGGCGGGAGGGGAGCGGCTGCTCGGGGAATCTGGGGGGAAAAAGACCGAAATTGGGTCAATTTTTGC
>NW_009191190.1:0-17186 GCF_000690835.1 Fulmarus glacialis | reverse complement strand
TGGCAGCAAGGGGTGGTGGTGGGTTGTTTTATTTTTAATTTAGCTTTTCCATCGTTTATGTGTAACCGTGTGTGCCTTGCTTGCAATTTTAAGGCCTGCCCCTCGCCCCCTTCCCCCCCCAAATTTATTTTATGCCAGCCCTCTTCTTCTTTACCCTGCTGCCCCCTCTCCACCCCCGCACCTGCAAGCCACGGAGATCTTGGTGGCCCTGGCAAGGGTGGTTAGACGGTCTACCCTTCTAGTTGTCATTGCTCCTTCTGGACTTACTAGAAAGATGGCAGTTGGTAAAAGATCTTTCTCGGTTGTACTCCCAGGCTTATCGTGAGAGGAAATGAGATTGAAAACTGCTGCTATGCAGGGGAGTTGCATACTCAGGAGGGTGATCTTAGTAAACATGGCCCTGGACCACACTTAACGAGCATGACCGAGCTTACGTAGCAGTCAAACAGGAGTTGTCTGTGTGGTACTGCAGAGGCCTAGTGTTTGATACTCTTGATTCTGCTATTTAAAGGAAGCTTGGCTTGGAAAAGGTTTTTGCAGGTTTGATATATTTTTTTTTTTTCTTCTGAGGATGGCAGCAATAAGTACAATGGCATTATAGTATATAACTAGTTTGAGACTTGAGGGTTTTTTAAGGGTTGAAAGTAATAAAACGTTAATTTCAGGCCTTTTTAAAGAGAAGGTTGGAACTAATTTAGGAGAGTGGCATTTTCTGTCCTTCAGATCACAAGTAGTTAGGCCTCCATTCTCAAGGATTAACAATAAACATATCATGTGGGTTCTGTTATTCTTAATATGGCAGACTAGATCTCAGTTAATGAGTCTTCTCTTTCCCCCCTTGTTTTTTTTTTTTTCTCCTTTCCTTTCCTTCTTGTTTTCCCTCCCCGCTGGGAGATTCAGGAATATTTTGTTTATATGTTGCAATGCATTTTAACATTTAGTTTCTCGTCATCTGTGGCGAGAGATAGTTGTATCCTTGCTTTATCTTACACCCACATTTCACGCTCTGAAATTAAAAGATACTTTCATTTTTTTCACAGAGAGGAGGGTTCTGGTGTTTTTCCACTATGAGATTTCCAGCTCAGTTTAACACAAGGACACTGGAGTAAACGCTTTGGCAAGTCTGAGATAGTTCAGACCCCAGCTGTTTTTGGAGTTTAGTGAGTGAGTTTGAGTACGCAGATTTATATACGGTTACTTAAAAGAACACTGTCCAAAGCACTGTCACAACACTTGGTGTGCCTTAAAATTTGTGTAATCTCATTTTGTGTAAAGACTTTGATTATAGGCGGATGCTTCTCTTTTAGATCAGGGGTTTTGCATAAGTAAAAGGAGTGCTTACATGGTTCTTCGTGAAGTTTTTGGACATTTGCATGGAAAATCGTTTTCTTGGCATATTATCCTGGAAGTTTTAGTGCATCAGAATTCAGTTTATTATATACGTCTACTTAAGGTGTGAAAATACTTGTAACCACTAACAACAATCATGTTTCATAAATAACCTCTATAAAATTTTGGGCCACCCAGCATGCTGCTTAAGCACCATTTGAAAGTTTATCACCTTCTCAGTGCTGATTCTTTCATAGGCTAAACAAATACAGGCTTTCCATTTTCCTCCTGTCAGGAACGAGTTGTAGGTGACTTCTTAGAATGGAAAGTTGAACTGTTTTGCTCTGGAATGTAACAAATTCACTCGGTTCTGTCCCAGAAACGATGGCACCAGTAATATTAGAGAAGAATGTTTTGAGTCAGCCTGAATTTACACTTGAAAAGAGAACTGTTGGCAAATCAGTGGAATAATCTGAGATTTTACTGGAATTAGAATCTCGTTTTACTTGTAATCGGAATGTAAAGGGTCAGTTATTGCCAGTTTAGCTCACTTCTTTCAGATCAGCATACAGCCATATTGTGTATGAGAATGGAGACCTGAAAACTATGTGACTTCTATGTAAAATATATTGGTTCTTCCCTCTGGATAGCTGTGGAGCAAATATTCATAGCACCCAGCTGTTTCAGTGTCCAGTCTTGCAATCAGTTCTTCCATATGTTTCCTTTCATAAAGAAACTCATTGGTCCTTTGAACGTCTAGTTGACTTCAGTGAGACTATGTGTTTTGTTAGAACTCCTTGGATACAGAAATGGTTGTCATTTTGACCTCAAGTTAGCATGATCAGTAAGAGACATCTTCAATAAAGGTCAATGTTCCTGTAAATGAAAATCTGTACTTTTTTTTTTTTCTACTTTGTCGTGAAAGAAAATGTAATGCTTAAATGAATTTTTGAAGTTGTGTTTCAAAGGCTTTTCATATGACAAAAATTGCTGATTATGCAGGCTGTCTGGGGGATCTGATAGACATACTGGTGAGAAAATAAGGGATATTTATAGGAGAGGGAAGAGACTTAATGAAACGGTTCCAACAAAGAAAACATTTTAAAACTTGCTTAGCAGGTTTTAAGTTAAATTATATCTACCATACTTAGCTTTTCCGGCAATGTAACCCCTTCTTCCTGTTAATATGTTTATTTGAGTTCTGGTTTTTTTTGGTCTCTTAATCACTGTAATTCGTAGTTTCCATTGGGAAGTGTTTTAAAGAAAATGTAGTTAATGTCTGAACAGGTAGTCTTGTACTTAAGATAATTCAGAAATTAATTTCAAATCTTTATTTTTTAGCAACTCACCCCCCTTTCCCCCCCTCTGCCCTGGTACTAGTGTAAGAAGATTGCTTTGGGATTTTTGTTGCTTTCGGTTTGTTTCATTAACAGTTTTTTATTTACTAGCGGACTGCCTCAGTAAGGTGCAGACACTTTGGATTTGCTATCTAAATAAAAGTCTTGTTTTAAGCAGCCATTTCTCATGAATTCATGTTTTGCAAAAAGCTGTAGCTTTATTAATCAAAATCTGAATTAGGACAAAATTTGACCTGATAGCATTTGGAAAAGTACCTTCTGCTGTGTTTGTATGATGCTAATGAAAGAGCTGTAACTTTTTTTGTGGAATTTTAAAATATATAATTTATAATATTTACAGTAAATAATCATTTTATGCCACTCAGTTTTCAGTTACTCTTACAGGTTGTTGCTAGAAGCTCATGTTTTGTCTGATGCATCAATTAGTCATTACAGTTAGTTCTTAACCTTCTTAAGTGTATTAAATTAACTGGGTGAAGAAAACTTACGAGAGCGAGAAAGAGCAGTAACTTCTGAGTAGTTCTGCTAGTTAGGAATTTTTTAGCAGAAGAAACACTAGCTTCTTACTGTCTTGAGTCTTCATCAAAAGCATTTGAGAGAGGATATGATTTTTCCCAGGTACTTTTTTTCCCCTTTTTTCTCCCCTGTTAGACTCTGGTTTATAAAGTTCGGGGTTTTTTGTTGTTGTTGTTTTTTGTTTGTTTTTGTTTGGTGTTTTTTTTTTTTAAATTTCTTTGGTTCTAGAATTACAGATGGACTTGCAGGCTTGGCAGGACTTGTTTACTTTCTGTTCTTCACTCTTGTTTTTTATTTGAGGCATACTGCTTGATAAGAAAGGAGAGAAAACATAGAGGGGGAGGGAGTGAAGTTGCGATTAGAGATTTTTCTCATCCCTTTCATCTAACCACGTTTTAAGTATACTGTCAGTTTCAAGAAAAGATAAGTGCTATAGCTGTACCCGCAGCTTTGTCCCGAGGGAGGGAACCTTGAAGTAGAAATGTAGAGACGAGAGCTTTAAGGCAGTGACTTACAAATGGCTGTACTGGTTTTGAGTTTAGAACTGACTTAGAGCAGGTTTATGTATTTCAAGAAATTGTATGCCATCATAATGACTGGGGGAGGGAGAGGAGGAGTGACTTTTGCTAGAATATTGTGCTTATGCGTGAACTTGGGGAGAAAAAAAGAGTGGGAAATGTTTAAGAAACCTGCAAATTCCAGAGTAATTAAATACTCTTGTTTATAACTAATATTGACATTCCCAGGTTTGGAGCGAGTCGTGGAGGTCCTCTTCCTCCAAAGAAATTTGGTAATCCAGGGGAACGTTTACGTAAGAAAAAATGGGATTTAAATGAACTGCCCAAGTTTGAGAAGAATTTTTACGTGGAACATCCGGAAGTGGCCAGGCTTACTCCGGTAAGTTTTCAGATCCTGTCTGTTCCATTTTGCCTACAGCAGAAAATGTCACAGGTGGAAAAACTTGCCCTAGGAAGTCTGGGACAGTGTGAATAGAACTGTCTTTTCATTAAGCTTGTTTGGTGTCTGTGTTCTCTGCAGAATACTGGTTCTAGTTGCCTTCAATATTTAACATTAGCAAAGGTGATGCTTTTGCTCTTAGCTGTTTTTATAAAAGATATTTTACACTTGGTCATTGTAAATCATCATCAGCATGCTTCTCTGGTCTAGCTATTTGTCAGTGTAGTAAGACTTAGAGGGCTTGAGAGTTGCAGTACTGGGGAGGCCCTGAAAGAACCTAAAAATAATGAACTGAGAGTGGCAGAAATATATGAGAAACATTTGAAATAATATTTTATCGTAATAATAATTCAGGCTGGAAGAGGCCATGGGAGATGTCTAATCCTCTGCTCAGAGCAGGGGTAACTACAAAACTACAGCAGGTTGCTTAGTGCCTTGTCCTTTTGAGTTTTAATATTCCCCGGGATGAGGAGAGTTTATATCCTCTCTGAGTGGCTGTCACAGGGCTTAATGTTTCTCATGGTATTTTTTGCCCCCTAATAATTATTTGCAACATCTTCTTTATAGCAACCCATTGGGTAGTTGAAAGTAGCAGTTAAATTCCCCTGTTAGTCCTCTCTTTCCCAAGCTAAAGAAATCCAGCGCTCCCAGTCTTTCTTCATACCGCCTGTACTCCAGCCTCTAGCTTTCCCCCCTGTTAAAACAATGTCCTTATTACATTGGGGGCTCAAAACTGGACGCAGTACTTCATATTTACTCTGTAGATGCAGTAAATCTCCCCTTCTTACCCCACTTGAGTCTAGAGTATTTTTTTCCCTCTTTAATGTCTTTTTATATTTAGAAATTAAGAGATTTCATTCTTGACACGAGGAAACAAACAAACAAAATGTTCTTACCCAATTATGTAGACTTACAAATCTTCATGTGAAATATTCATGAGATATTTATATGGCATAAAGGAATTGAAGGAGGCATTGGCATTTTAAAGAGACAACAACTTGAACTACTGAACCACAGTTAGTGTTAGCTGCTGTAACGCTCTTTGCTGTAGCCAACTAAAAGGATTTTCACTTTTTTCCCAGAAGTTGTTTTCTTTTTTTACCTTTTCACTCAAGCTCAAGAGATTCTCACAAATAGTAAATTTATTGCTTTGGATAAAGTGCATGTTTGGTATTGATGTGTATCTTTCTATTGATTTTTAGTAAGCATTAGAATAAGGTCATGAATTGTGGAAGCATGTTGCAAAGTGCAGATGGACTTGCAAGATAACCTACACAAAGATAAAATGCTTTTTCTAATCCAAAAATTATGCTTATGTAGATACATATTTCAGAAATATTTTAAGAAGTTCCATTATTAAAAAAAATTGTGAGGTCTTAGGGTATCATTATGACGTTGCCTGGGCTTCTTTCATGCAGAAAAGAAGTGCTGGTTCCAGAAAGATTCCAAGCCACATTTCTGAGTTGAAAGCTGTCCAGCAAGAGCTCTGTATTTAACCACCTCTGGAATGTGTTAATTGAAGGAGGGGGACTGCCCTGTCTTCTGCTTGTTCGTAATATATTAGGGCCTATTTATTTTGTTTAGTTCTTAGCACTGTCACATAAAACATGTTTCTTATCTGATCCTGTGTTTCTAATAGCTTTTGAAGCTGTTGGTCATTTCTGGCCTCTGGAAGAAGAGTATAATTCTTAAAAATACTGTATCAATACACTTTTCATTAAAAAGGACTGATTGGAAGAGGAGAGACGCATTAGTCCTTCTAGACTACATAGAGAGTTCATACCTCTGAATATTGGAGAAGCTACCTGATAGCTCAATCTCAAGATAAAATCTTCAGGAAAGCAGTCCTTTTTAGATACCCGTTTCTATTCAGTTCTCTAATGAAGCTGTTATACAGATGTGTGAAGTGAGTTAATAGTTAGAAACACGCACTTTAAGTCCCTGCTGACATTTGGCATTTGTCTTTGCTTTTTTTCCCCCACATAAATAGTATGAAGTTGAAGAATTGCGAAGAAAGAAAGAGATAACAATTCGAGGAATGGAGGGCTGCCCAAAGCCTGTGTTTGCCTTCCACCAGTGTAGCTTTCCGCGTAAGTATTTTGCCATTCTTTAAGATAATGAGGATTATTCAAAAACAGTAACTGTTTAGGCCTGTTCTGTTTTCTAAAAGGTCTTCTGAAGCCTCAGTTATCCTTTAAGAGTTTTTTTCTTTTCTTAAATGCTTAGAGTATGTGATGGATGCCTTGATGGACCAGAACTTCACAGAACCCACTCCAATTCAGTGCCAAGGCTTTCCACTAGCCCTCAGTGGTCGTGATATGGTGGGCATTGCGCAGACTGGCTCTGGGAAGACACTAGCAGTATGTATTCTTCCCTTTCATCTATTTATTTAGTTTTCCTAGTTGCTTTGCAGAAATTACTCTGTACTACAAGCATAAAGGGAGATGATTACATGTTTTTAAAGCTTGCTTTATTGTGTCATGGGTGAGACTTAAGTCTCAACTAGCCTGTCTTATTCACAGGCATGTATTTTGTGTATGTCTTTCTTTTTGGATGCTTAGTCACTTCTTTTCAGTCTATGCTTACATTGTGGTTTAAAAAACAGTATGTGCTCTTTAGCATATTTGTTTTATTAGCTATGCAAGTTAAAATAAAGAATGGTTGAGTCTTCAAGGTATACATTAATTTTGGTTAGAGCCAAGACTGCTCAATTCTACTAACTTGACTCTGAATTTAAATGAGCCTTCCTTTCAGAGGTGCTGAGCGGCTATATTTTGTGCTCATGTCAAAGCAGATATGGTTGGTCAGCAGCTCTGAAAATCTTTTGTTGTGTTGGTTAAATGCAAATATGTAGTTTTGCAGAATCCTGATTTTTAGATAGCCAAGGTTTCTTGCTGTCTCTCACATCAGGTGTTGGCTTCTTCAAGGGATGTTAGGCTGAGTGGGCTCTTGCCGTGATCCACTTGTCATGGCAGGTGATCATTGGCATTGCATATTGAAGTCCTGTGTCTTGACTTAAAGCTCTTCTGTTTTAGTACTTGCTGCCTGCAATTGTTCACATCAACCACCAGCCATATTTGGAGAGAGGGGATGGCCCAATCGTAAGTGCTTGTCAATTCTCTTCCTCTTTGCGTGTATGGCATGGCATCATTAATGAGATGTGTACTTTATTTAATTGGTGTATCAGAATAGTAAGTAGAGAAATGTTTGCTATCACAATGTGAACATCCCACTCGTTAGTTGAAATTCTGTGCAATTACTGGCATAGTCTAAAGATACTTAAATGTTTTAGCTAATAAAGAGCAGATGGTCCAACTTTGCTTGTGGTATCTATGCGGAGCCCTTAAGTTAGGGATGTGTGTGCAGCTTAGTTATCCTGAATTGATTCCTTTTGCAGTGCCTGGTTCTAGCACCTACTAGAGAGTTGGCCCAGCAAGTGCAGCAGGTGGCTGATGATTATGGCAAATGTTCAAGACTGAAGAGTACCTGCATTTATGGAGGCGCACCCAAAGGTCCCCAAATCAGAGATCTAGAAAGAGGTAATTTTAAATTGGGTGTTCGCAGTTTCTGGAGGAAGTGGTATTGTAAAATCTCTGTAAAAACAAAATTACCTTCTTAAAACTTGTTTGGAGAGGGGGGTGTGCGTGAATGAGCAGTTATCTCTTTCTCCAGTTACGATGATAGTGCATGTAGTATTTCTCTTCTTTGTTGTGTAGCGACATACTTGGATATTAGATTTCCTTTCCATTTTCTCTTTGAACTTTCCATTTGTGAAGATCATCAGGACATAGGAAGGGGGAAAGGAAACTGACCAGAAGGAGAACAGGTTATTTCGAGGAAATGCAGTAGCAGCGAGTTTAAGGAATGATTTTTCTTGAGCCAGATTGCAAGTTCCTGCCCATGCTTGTTCAAGTAATCAAACTTAATTTCTGAATGTATAGAAGCTTCATTAGGCAGTGGGTTTTGTTTCTTTTGTTGTTCTTAAACTCTGTTTCTGTTCATGAACCCCATAATGTTCTGAAACTGCCTTTCCATACATAGCAAGGGGCTGGAGTTGGGAATGATGAGGAACCATGGTTCTGCATCAGCCAGTGTAACACAGTAGTGCTCAAGTGACCTAACCTTCATATCTAGGGCTAGTTACATACAATTTCAAATGCAGGAGTGTGCTGATGGCTTTCATGTTCACTAGATTAAAAAAATGTAGTAGAATTGTGTGAAAAGATGTAAGAAGTATTATCAAGGTAAGCTTGTATATACAGATCTACTCAAGAAATCAGAAAATTTTACTTACCACTGCAGTTTGCAGAGTCATTATTGAAAACTGCAGTAATGGGGTAAAGGCATGTGTGGTAGAAGGCTGTGGGATAGCTCTGTTCAGAAAATGGTAGTGCATTCCAATTCAAAAGTAGCATCTTCAATGGAAGAGTCAAAGGTTACACGAAGAGACCGTGGGAGGATCAGCTTGGTGAGTTTTTGCACATCTTTCTGAAGTGCTGTAAAATGGGTGTTCTGCATATGAAGAAAACTGTTTGGTTAGAGCGTGTTGGCAGGTTCAGTGCTTTCAGTCCTTTCAGGTGTTACTGTCTTTGGATGATTAATTAGTATTTTCTGCAGCAAAGATTGTTGAATAGATAGAGTCCAGAAAACATTTTTCTTCTCAGTTGTGATTTTTTGGGTATTTAGTGAATTTATTTTGGAGGAGTACATCATTGAAAGAGTCCTCAGTCTCCCTGGCAGACTAATGGCTCCATTAGAAATCTAGTTCTTGGATGAGCTTTATAGAAACTAGAAGCATGCCCAGCTTTGACAGCCTTGAGGAGTCCAGGTTGACACAGACAAAAAGATCTGGGTTGCCACAAAATACTCTGCATCTGTAAGTGCAGTATCAAGAAAGCTGTTGGGGTTTTGCTCTTTTTCACCTCACTGCTTACCTAAACTTAACCTTCTGTGGACATTTCAGTGACACTGAAGGACTCACCTGTAAGATTTGGGAATCTGTGGAAACCAGTCCCTCCTTTTAAGGAACGTATAAATTGCCATTCCTGATACTAGTTTATGAATATTTGAATTCTGTTTTTATGCTAACAGATACGGGCAGAATGGTTGTCTATCACTATTGGTGCATAATTACTCAGTATTAAAGCTCATGCTTTGGCTTTATATATTAAAAAAAAAAGTGGAAGTAATTTGACCAGTATAGCAAGAGGAGCACTTCATGTTTGCTTAACATGGGGAGTTTAGCTGGTGTTTGCTCTTATTTTTCCAGAGAGCTCTTTAGACTGTATAATTCTGGATGAAGGTGGGTCAGGCTTGAGTAGAAGCTTATTTTACTTCTGATTTTTGGACAGCTCTTTGCTGGTGTTTTCTGACAGTAAGCTTTTAGCTTCTATACTGCGTTTATTATTCTAATAGCACTGTAACAGTAATTTCAGAATGGAAAAAAAAATTAGAAGAAACTAGGGCTTCTACTGAAATGACTCAATCTTGGGTACGAATGAGGGTGGTGCTTTTTTTTTTTTCCCCTTCAACAATTTTGCTCTGGAAGGTGATTCATTCTGACTAAAAATACCAATTGACATTCAAATGAAGAGCTTTACTCTTTTTCCTCATTCTGTTTTGAAGGTGTGGAGATCTGCATTGCTACACCAGGTCGCTTGATTGACTTCCTTGAGGCAGGAAAGACCAACCTTCGTCGGTGTACGTACCTGGTGCTGGATGAAGCAGACAGGATGTTGGACATGGGATTTGAACCCCAAATTCGTAAAATTGTTGACCAGATAAGGGTGCGCGAACCTTGTAAAAGGACAGCCTCCTTTGGTTTCCCATTTGAAGTCCAGTACCTTAAATAAATCCGTTTTCCCTTTTTTTTAGCCTGACAGACAGACTCTGATGTGGAGTGCCACCTGGCCAAAAGAAGTGCGCCAGCTTGCCGAGGACTTCCTGCAGGACTATGTTCAGATCAATGTGGGGAACTTGGAGCTGAGTGCCAACCACAATATCCTGCAGATAGTGGATGTATGCATGGAAAGCGAGAAAGACCATAAGTAAGCTGATTTTCCTGCCATTTCAGGTTTTTTTGTTGTACTTAAAAATCTATGTTGCTTTGAAAGCCAAATACGAATTCTGAATAGTGAAGTTACTTGTAGTATTGTGTAACCTTTGAGTGTTACAAAATAAGTAAGTCCTGTAACTAACTAGTCTATTGCATATGTTCTAACCACACTGTTGTACAACAGACCTAAATTCTGTGTAAGTGATACTGACTTATTTATGTGGATGCATGTTGTATATGTTCTCAATGTAAGTTGAGAGAGTGCTCCTATATTCTTCTATATGTGAATCTACATCTTCGCTCTCATGTCTATTTTAGACTGATACAACTGATGGAAGAAATCATGGCAGAGAAGGAAAACAAGACTATCATCTTTGTGGAGACAAAGAGGCGATGTGATGATCTCACTCGAAGGATGCGCAGAGATGGGTGATTACCTTCCCCCCTCCCTCCCCTTGTTTCTAGTGGGAAACAGAAATTGTAATCAAAAGCAGTAAGGTTTAAATGTTCATGATGCTATTGTTGGGAAAAATTTGTCTATTCTTTTCTTGGCTGAATTCAGTCTTAGTTTCCCAGGAGGTTCCAGTCCATCAAAGCATTGGTGCAAGAGAGAGTATTTATAAGCTGGGCAGCTTTTGATGTATCAGAATACTGCTATGCTGATCAGGACTGTATCAATATAGCAAATGTGATTTGGCTTAGATGGTTGTTTATGTAGGTAGTGGGTTTAACATGCAAGAAACAAACCAGTATACGTGCTAGGTAGATATAGGCCAGAGGAGGACAGGGAATAAAATATTTCTCAAGTCTTTCATTTTTTGTCTTTTTACTGAAATGCCAATAAAGCTTCCTGTTGCCTTTAATGTATGTACTTTCTGTCTATACTAATGTGCATCTCTGTTTGGCAGTTGGCCAGCTATGTGTATCCATGGAGACAAGAGTCAGCCAGAAAGAGATTGGGTGCTAAATGGTGAGTCCATCACTGAGGGGAGAATAACTCAGGCTGCTGTACGTAACTTACCAAGACATGCTTTTCTCCGGTCTTCTTTTTTTTGTTGTTATACCCAATAGGTGCATTTCAAAAGAACTTCCTTTGCCTTTGTACTGTTAATTTCAGTACTTGTATTTGCCTTTTTTTTTAATTTTTTTTTTTTTTTTAATTAACAAAAACACAATGGGAAAATTGCTTCACCCAGAGAGCTGGACTTTGAAAAATAGTTGACAGATTATATCCTGACTTGCTGGGGTTTCTGAAATTGACCCATCTTACCTAGATTCTGGAAAATGAGCATTTAGTGTAAATCAAGTTCAGGTAACTTTATATTTTTGAAAAATCTTACTTCATAGCATGCTTTGTTTTACAGAGTTTCGTTCTGGAAAGGCTCCTATCCTCATTGCTACCGACGTTGCATCTCGTGGGCTAGGTTTGTACACATAGACCACTCTTGGCTACTGCTGCATATTTTTCTTCTTTGGACTGAAATATGTTTTCTTTTTTTTTAAAAAAAAAAAAAATTCAAAGCGTGATTTTCCCCCACATGTGAAATACGTTTTTTAACATTAATCTTTTTTTTTTCTTTCATATTCAAAGTCTCTTCCTGCTCCTAATGAACAGGCTTTGGTCTGCAGCAAGGCCTAGGCATGACCAATCGATCGCCAAGAGGGAGAAGAGACGTCCAATTATGCAACCCAACCCTTCCACCACACTCACTTCTTCCCCAAATCCGGCTTTTGTTGCTGGAATGATAGGGATGGATTGCTCTCAGTTCAGAGCGTGTCAGATAAAGTTCAAGTAGGAAGTTGTGGGAGAGCATTTCAACAGCAAATAGCTAATATTCTCCCCTACGACACACCACAGATTTGAACATACCAACCCCAGTATACACGCATGTTCACCCCACAGATGTATTCACATCTGAGAAAGCACTGCTCCAGATCTTTGGTCTTGACATGTAACCTTCCTTCCTCTGTGTTCCTTCTAGGCAGGACCACTGAGATTATATATGGCCTTTAACATCATGTTACCCAAGTGTGTAATTGCATCAAAATTGCACAGCTCTGTTCTGGTCGTTTGAAAATGATCTGTCTGGATGCATCAGTTGTGCCCCCTTTTTTAATAAGCGTATTTGTACTGTGCAACACTTTGTGCTAAGCACGGTCCTTACACATCTGCCTACTCTAGAAGAGGAGGATGACTTCTGAAGTGCTCCGAGTTTAAGAATGGACATTGAATATTGCCCCCTCCCTGAGTTTGGTAGAAGATAAACTACTTGGGGGTCAATGTCTCATTGTGGTAAATTTTAGACAAAATTATTGCAAGTCATTGCAAATAAGCTCAGAAAAACCTCTAGCTGTTAAAAATCTCAGTTATCCGAGCTCTCTTTTTTCATATGCTGAAAGGGTGGCTGAGCTGTGCATCATATGGTCACTTTAATACAGGCAGACCATTACTAGACTTGGCAGCCTATGTCACACAACCTGCACCCCTCCTTCCCCTCCCCCCTCAAAAAATGTCCAACACTTCCTCAGAGAGGTGGTTATATGGACTTCAGTCTCTGCCCTCTAGGGTCATGTCTGGACCTGTGCAGTTAGAACTTGGGCCTGTTGGGAGAAGGGACTGAGGCCTGAAACCAGTTTGTATGAAAGATAGCTGCTTTCTCTAGCAGCATTTTTTAAACAGGCTTGCTATGTGCTGGTAGCTTCTTTGTGCATCTTGCCTAGACATTTAAAACAGCCTCACCCCCCTCAAAAAAACACTCCCGGCAAAACTACTCAATTGGATAACACTTCAGAAAACAGTCTCCCCACTTCCCATCCTCCACTTCACCTGAGCTAAGGGGGAAAGGTACCAGAGTCTGTTTCTTGTTACTGAACAACATCTCTGCTTATTTTGGGGCCCTGAGTTTGCTGCTTCTTAAAATAAGTCACTTAACTGGCAAACTTCTGGACGACTTCCTCCAAGATCCTGGAAAGTGAAGGCTTCTACCTAAATAACATAAAACAGGGGCGCGCGCCTTTTGGCTGAGTCACCAGGGCTTTCCCTCTTCCTAATGGAACATTGGTTTCAAAAAAGCTTCTTCCAGGTAAGTTCTGAGTCCCATAATGACTTCTTTGTGATAATTCCCTGGAGTGAGGTCCTCTCTCTGCACTGATTTTTTTTTTTTTTTTTACTTTATTTTTTTGTTCAGTCTATTAAACTAAAAACATTGAATTTGTTTTGTTTTGTTTTCTTTAACAGAAGCTTTGATATCAGCTGCAGATCATTCTCAGTGCAGGGGTGGGGGCACATCTACATTGATGGTCTAAACAGCTCTCTAGACTAGCATGTTTGCTAGTTTATATCTCTCCTGATTAATAATCGGAGACTGTCTGTGCCATAGGTATTCTGATGGTCTGACAAAGGGAATGTTTCCCAGGTAGCTGTCAAAAATGATTTACGGTTTCAATTCTTGATCCTGCTACATTATCTTCTAAAAGCGCAGGAAGGTTGCGAGTGTGCGCAAACACTTTGGAGCATGCTAGACTGGAGAAGCCGAGTCTTGTACTTGCTCTGGTCTTTCTTCAGCGAGCTGCGTGCTCTACCAGGACCACTTTCTAGTCTGAAAAACACCTTTGCATTTTCCTCTTCCTGCCTTCCCATTCTTCCCGCTCCTCCCCAGTCAAGTCAGTTCCGTCTACATTGGTAGCTACAATTCCCTGTGCTTTCTGCCGGGAAAGCACGTCCTTGTAACCTCTGTGGTAATTGAAGTTGCTTTGCTACTGATGGATGTGCAAAACGGGACTGACTGAGGATCGTGTAGCCTGCAGCTTGTCAGACTAGTGACACCCTGGCTGTGAAGATGCAATCTGTCATACGTACTCCTCTCTTTACTTCACTTTCCCCTTTTTAAAAAAACTGTTGCATCAAGGACCCTAGCTGGAGACTCGCGCAGCCCCCTGTGAAACCTGCCTTCTCACTCCCTTTTTTTGGTGTGATTCAGGACTTTGGAGTCAGCAAAGACTGAGGAGCCCCCCCTTTGCTGTAATAAGAAACAGACATAAAGTCCCCCTCTTGTCACTACAACTCTCTTGTTTTTATTTTTCCTACAACCCCTTTGAAATTGATGCAGTCTGGGCAATAGATGCAGTCTGACCCTTTGGATGTAATTTTTGTATCTTCATTTTTTTGACAATTGCCCCTAAGAACCCCGAATAGGGGATAAAAAGCGTTGGAGGACCTGAAACTTTTACCTGAACCCAGGTTCTCCGGCGCTTCACAACCAAATGGGGCTACAGAGAAGCGTCTAAGCCAGTTCACAGAGCGAGCGTGTGTGGGGACTTCTCGCTGCCATGGACCCTTGATGCATGCTCCCCGCGCTCCAGTGGTCCCGTGTCAGAGGGCGGAGTTTTCGAAAGGAGGCCGCCAAAAATAAAAGGCAAAGAGACGGGATCGGCTGCAGCGGTTTCCCACAGGAGGAGGGAGTGTGCATCGGTCTGGTAACAAACAGAGAATGTTTCTCTCTTTAAAAAACAAAACAAAAAACAACAAAAAAGGAAAGGAAATCACAAAAATCTGTGTTTTATCTTGGATATTTTCAGAATATTCTTCTTAAAATGCAGATTTTTAATTTTTTTTTTTATCAGCTGTTAGGGCACTTACTGTAATACCGTGCTTTTTAAAGTATTGTATACTATAGCAAATAGGTGCTTTTGGTACTTGAGGTGCTTTCACTGAAGCGTTACACTAACATTTACTTTGTTTCTGTCCTGTAAGTTTACAAAGTGTGACTTTCCAAAAGGCGTGTGGTTCTGATCTCCTAAATTTTAATACTATTTTGTATACAAAACAATTTTGATCATTTCATTTCCTGCTTCTGTCTGACACAGAAAGTAGGGAATTGCTAATGGAATTGAGGATCGTCCAAATTACAAACGCTTGCCAGAACTGGACGGAACAGCATGGTGAAATGTTAGTGCAATGCATTCTGGTGATAACTACAAAGCTGAGTTAAGATATTCTAGGTCTGGATAATTTTTAATGAGTTGGCTGAATAATACTAATGTAATTGGAGTGTCTTAAGCTTTAGGCTAGGGAAAGTAGTTCACTGTATTTTATCAGGACTGTAAAAGTAAATATTTTTAAGATTGCCTTTTATTTCATGTTACCAAGTGGAAGGTAAGTGATCTCATTACCGTTATTGTTTGTTAGACTTCTCCCAACAGAGTAAAAGCTTTACTGTGGCAGTTCTGCCCTTCCCTCCACCCCAATTTGCTCTGTCTGATGGTGGCATTTTCACTTTCCAGATTGTGTTTTTGTTGGGGTTTTTTGTTTCTTTTTTTTAAAAAGTATGAATTTCAATTAGCCCATTCACAAACATCAGTGTCTTTGACACATGAAGACAGAGAAATGCATTCCGGGGAGGATGTATTTGAGTGCAGGGCAAAACTGCTTTAAAATTACCACTGTTTTTTAGGACACTGATCTTTGTTCCTGATGATCTTAAATTTGAGTCTTCTACTCTTTTGGGATGAGTCTGTCTTGTATTTATTCCATACAATTACTAACTTTGTATTTTTTTTTCTTATTACTGTCACCTGCATTCGTGCTCCCCACCTTTCGTTGGCACGTCCTCTCTTCTTCTCCCCTTTCCTCAACCCCACCCCTTCACTGTGCTTCGCACCTGGGCACTTCACAAGACGTGGAAGATGTTAAATTTGTGATAAACTACGACTATCCGAACAGCTCTGAAGATTACGTGCACCGTATTGGCCGTACCGCACGTAGTACCAACAAAGGTACTGCCTACACCTTCTTCACACCAGGAAACCTGAAACAAGCCAGGGAGCTTATCAAAGTGTTGGAAGAAGCCAATCAAGCCATCAATCCCAAACTGATGCAGCTTGTGGACCACAGAGGAGGAGGAGGTGGTGGTGGAGGTAAAGGCACATGGGAAAAGGGCTACACAGGGAATAGGTTCCCCATTTTGAGGGAGGGAAGATTAAAAGAGGATAGGGAAGTAGTAAGTGCAAGTCTAAGATAACAGATGAGTAATAAAGCTGTTTTGCACCCGAGGTCTCAACACATTATGTAGATGTAGTATTTCTGCCCAACAGAGGCTAGTCCACTGTTTTACCTTAGCTGTAGAATGTTTTTTTTCTCCTGATAAGGTCCTCACAGAGCTAATTTTTCTTGAATTAATTCTTTGCAGCTCCTACCTAAGCACAGGCAACAAGATGTGTGTGCATGCACGTGCAAAATTGAAATCAGTAAAGGGATACACTGACTTTACCTTCAGGGACCGAGACTATTTTTCCTCCCATTCCCTGAAGGAATAAGTTTCCTTATATTTCCAAGTTAGTCCTGAATTTCTTCTGTTTCTTTGTCTCCAAGCACATGCATTGAGAACCCTTTTTGAACTTCATATTTCCACCTTGAACAAAACGAAGAGGCTTATGCACAGCTGTGCAGGGAAGTTATAGTCAGTCAAAAGAACTTGCTCTTCGTGGGCCAAACTGTGGATGTAGAAGGGGGAGAAAGGGTGGCATAATTGTACCAGAATTCATTGTTTAAGACTTGTTCACGGTACTAAATCTTAATATATCCATCGCCAGGAGGTCGTTCTCGTTACCGAACGAGCAGTTCAGTAAACAACCCTAACCTGATGTACCAGGAAGAGTGTGACAGGAGGCTCCGGGGAGTGAAAGAGGGCCGGAGAGACTCAGGTGGCTTCAGAGACCGTGAGCGTGGTGACAGTTATGCCAACGGAGCCAACAAGACCTATGGCAGTGCCTACGGGAGCCCAAATTCTGCTTTTGGGGCAGCGCAGAGCCAGTATGGTTACACTCAAGTTGGAGCACCTGCCTATGGCACGAGTGGCTATGGCACTGCAGAGTACAGTGCTAGTGGCTATGGTGCCAGCACCACAGCTGCCACCGCTGGGAGAACCTCACAGAGCACTACCCAACAGCAGTATGCAGGGATGGTGGGGCGC
>NW_009191189.1:1956-2353 GCF_000690835.1 Fulmarus glacialis | reverse complement strand
TCCCATGGCTGGGGGGGCCCGTGGGTGTGCGGCGAAGGGAGGAGGACGGGGAGGGATTTCTTTTTAGGAGATAAGGTGGGTGGCGTGCGGGGATGCCAGCTGGCGATGGGCTATATTTCTACTGACAAGGCTTTACCCTGTAGGTGTGAGGAATTCCAATTAAATATTCAGCCTATTTGTCTGTGTGTGGGAGAGGGTTTGCTGTGCAGGAGGAAAGCCTCACATTCAGCTCAGTAGCTAACCATTAAGAGAGAAATTAGCTCAGTTCATCAAAAGAAGCCAACGGAGGGTTTTCCTCACTCTCCTACCTTGTTCCGGCCCTCGTTCAGAAACAGCGGGGAATAAAACCATTGCATTTTGCAAGGGAGAGGCGAGCCGGGCCCCCGCGCCCGCCCCG
>NW_009191189.1:435-1837 GCF_000690835.1 Fulmarus glacialis | reverse complement strand
GGGTCGGAGGGGCGCGGGCACCGCAGATTTAATTGCTCTCGCATTTACCGGCCACCTCCTTTCCGAGTCATTTACAATGCACTAATTAATCGGTAAGAACCTCGCTTCGAGATGATCTTTTTAAGCCTGCCGGTAGCGCCCTGCGAGAGTTGATGCTTTATCGATGAAGGGCCCTTTTGCTGGGGCAGACGGGATCGACGGGGCTGTAACGATCGTCCCTGCCCACGCGTGGGTATTTGGGGTCGGGCTCGAGGCAGCGGAGAGGCTCCGGCACGGCGGTGGGTTGCAAATCCCCCCCGGAGTGCACCCGTGCCACTGGCTGGTGGAGAGATTGGGGTGAAAAAATGGCATTTTGGTAATAGGGATGCTCCTTCACAGCACCGGACTGAGGGCAGGATGGAGCGGGACGGGGATGGATCCTGCACCGGCCACAGCACCGATCCGGGGGGATTTGGGGGACAACTGTGTTTCCAAAAAAAAAAAAAGCTGACACGAAGCTGATTTTGCCATTTTCTGGAACTTGACGCAGTTTTGCCCTCTTCAAATAACTTTCCATCTCAGAATATCCAAATTTTAAATAGAACCCAAAGTGAGAAGAATGAAAAAAAAAAAAAGACTACTTTTTCATGAAACCACAAACGATATCCTGTTTCCCTCCTGCACGACGTCTCTGTTTTGGGGAAGAGAAGCTGTTCCTGACGGGAATGAAGCTGTAATTTCCCTCTCCTGAGCGAAAGCCAACCTCCCGGCTCCTGCAGGCGATGGGTGGCGGCGGGGGCTCAGGTCCTGGTACCCACTCGCTGCAATTTAAGGTCTCTGAAAATTGAGCCCAAGCATCTTTTGGAGGAATATGAAGCTGTAGGTGATGGGTGACGGGGTGCTGCTGAGTGGGGGGACACGGGCATCCCCATCTACGGGGGTCCTGATGCTGCACCATCCCCTGGCTGAGCAAACCAGATGGCGGTGCGTGGCTTCCCCAGGATGAGAAACCGGCTTTAATCGCCTTAAAATCCTCACTGCAAATTTCAGACAGAAAAATCAATCCTTGGGTCAAACTCCAGCCCTGCCACCTCCAGGCAAGCTAACGCAGCCGCGGGGACCGGCGCAGGGACAGCCCTCTCACCCCGGGGAGATGTTCACTGGTGCCTTTCCTGAGGCATCCGAGACGGTTCCAAAAGTAATTAGGGAGCAAAAGCCGTGGCCGGATCCCACAGGATGCTCCCTGCCCTGCTGAGCTTTCCTACCCCCTCCCCACGCATGGGATGCAGGAGCCTTACAGGGTTTCTTACCCCCTACCAAATCTCCTTCGGCTTTGCCGTCAGCTTTACGGCACAGAAAGCACTTTTTTGGGGCCGAGCATCCCCACCGAGGAGCAGAACACGCCAAGGCCCAGCACCGCCGC
>NW_009191189.1:0-405 GCF_000690835.1 Fulmarus glacialis | reverse complement strand
GTTTGGCGTTTGAATTGCTACATATATATATTTTTTTTTTTTTTTTTTTCTCCTTTCTTTTAAAATCAGAAGCCAGAAACTCCATAGCAACCCGCGGCTCCCAGGGTCTGACTCCAGCGCTTTGATCGCGCTGTCACTTCGTTTAAGGCTACACCCCGGTAGGTGTGAGGAACTCCAATTAAGCATTCAGCTGGTTTGCCTGTGTGGGGGGACAGGCTCTGCTGTGGAGGAGGGAAGCCTCGGCGCTATCGCGGTGACTAATCGCTCAGACACCGGTTGTCTGTGGCACCAGGGGAGGGCAGGGAGAGGGTTTTCCTCCACCGTGCAGCTGCCTCTGCATTCCCTTTTCGGGAGATATTGCGGCTCCCCGCCGGGCTCCGGGGCTCCCAGGCGGGAGCCGGACAG
>NW_009191188.1:0-8341 GCF_000690835.1 Fulmarus glacialis | reverse complement strand
CGGGCTGGGCCGGGGGCAGGGCGTCCTCCCGGGCTCAGGCTGGCTGCCTGGGGGGAGCTCGGGCGCTCCCGCGCCGCGTTCTCCCTCATATGCAAGGGTGCTCTGAATTTCCCATTCTCTGTCAGTCTCCGGTACTCCGGATAACGGAAAGGTAACTAATTTGCAAGATTTTCAGATTTTTTTCCTGACGTGAAAAAAGAAAAAGAGAGAGGGAAAAAAGAAAAACAAAATAATAAAAATGGGCGACAGTCTGCAGTTGAGAGCAAGACGGCTGCAGGAGCAGCAAAATGGTAACCCAGACACCTAAATTGTGCCAGTAGTCTCTCCAGAGCACACAGCAGTGCAACTCAAGAATGACTGGAAAGTTGCGCTAATGGGTCCAAACTATTATAGCCCACTCTCCCGCTGTGAGAGCATGCTGTAAGGGTTAAAACCTTCTCTGCAACTTTTCCATCAATCCTTCTTGTGAAAATTTTGGAGTCTGCGTTCAGTACTGTGTGACTACCATTTGTACTAGTGAAGTACTGAAACACCTTAAGTATCATCAGTAAATCAGAACTTCATTTCTGATTTCTTTGAAAAGACCACATCCTGAAAATACGCTATATAAAGATTAAAAAGATAATGATCAAAATGACTTCAGCAAAAGACTTCTCATTGATTCAGCGGCATCTTTTATCACTGCTCAATAGCACAGCTAGACACATTAACTGAGGAATCCATTAATGAAAAGCACAGGGGAAAACTGATTTTGCAGAGCCATCAGCCTTGTGTCTACTAATATTATTTCTCAGTGCTTCACTTACCCATCCACATCCTTCTCTGGTTTCACAGCATTTAATACCTTACTGCTATATAAGCTTTCTGGGAGGTCAAGGGCAAGGCCGTGCACATTAGGATCCTCATTAAGTCTCAAGATTTCATTGACAATCTAGGAAGTTAATAAAAAGCATTAAAGTTCAGAACAAAAGACAAAAGAATAATCTAATTAGAAGGGGATAAAACCTATATTTTAAAACTACCTTATGGCCACCTTTGCTTCCCTCACATATTACTGCAACTTCTAAATGAAAAAGCAATAACCCGCTTTCCTTGTTTTCTATTTCCATGGCTTACCAAATTAAGCCACCCTGCCTCCATTCTAAACATTTTGCAAAGCCAACACATATTATATGACATTACGCTGCCAAAAGCATTTTGTCTTTCACCGTTCCAAATCTCAGCAAAAGCTCCACACTGTAATGGCTTCAGAAGATGCTTTTAGAAATAAGAAGCCTTGGTTAAAACACAGTTCAAAATAGGACCAGATCGCGTCCCAGCACAGAACATGGACAAAAACTTGTAACACTGGAAAAACCCATTATAAAAGAGAAAATTCATTTTATTAAACCAGTATATATTGTTACCAATTTTCCTTCTCAAAACACCCTGATCCTAAGGCCTGACAGTCATCTTGTGAAGAACTGTTATTTTGAAAAGGCACTGGACAAAAGTGTATGAATTTCAAGTATTGAACCAGATGCGGGTTCAAATGTTTTATAATTGGTCATATTTGACATCTGACACTGTACTACCTACCCTTGATTGCTTCATCTCTAAAGTGCAACGCCGATCCATAGTGATATATGTTATTCTGCTGTGACCATGAAGAATACAATGGAATAAAACATGCTGAAGTTTTCTCATGTGAGAAATGTCATGTGAGCACGTCTTTCCATCACATAAATAAAATCAGTGTGCAATCATCACAAAGCTGTATAATTTAATTGGGTTAATACCCAACTGAAAATGAGTGGGTTTTTTTCCTTAGCTAATACCACGCCTTCCTAAAATGCTTTTCATGTAAACTGTTCAATATAATTGTGAACATTATTGCCCAAACACTTGATACGCAACCAACATTAAGCTAGGGGAATTTGATAGGGGTTAGACCGTCTGCAACTCTGAACCAAGAGAACGTGCTACGTTCATGTTAACAAAGATTATACAAGCATGTCACTGGGTATAGAAATGCCCCTTTAGTTTGCTGACTTCTGAGACAGAAACAGGCATATATATTAACACCCTGTGCCATTTGACAGCAATAGCGCTGGTATATATTCTAATAGAAAGTAAGGATGAGTGTATACACCCCAATATGGATGAGAAAACATCCACATTTTGCTTAAAAAATCCTGAGATGCTACAAAATGTTTGGGGCCTACACAGCAATTAAAGGAAACATAGTTCATAAATAGCCTGAATCTAATGAACTTTGAAGTATATTCCTGCTTCCCGGGAAAATAATTCAGTTTTCCATTTTCATTACATTTTACTTTAACTCAGCTTTCCATCATCACAGCATTCAAAATACTTAAAACTCATGCAGAGTAAAGCAATCTTGTATTAACTTGCCTTTACTGCACATGGGCAGCTATGGCAGAACAAAAAGTGCACGGTATTGAAATCCCTCCCACCTTCCCAAACCAGGGAATGCAAGCTAGCATGTGGATTTTAACTGAGAAAAAAACCTTTATCGTAGTGAGTAAGCAGGAGGGTAAACAAACCGTTATGAACTTTATTGAAAGTAACTTTCTTCAAATAACGAAAATACCCTGCTTTTCTCTTTACATATGCAGCTCAGCCACTTCCTAAGATATTACTTCAAAGTAACAGCAACTACTGCTGCACACACACTGTATTTTACCTATTTCCTACTGTGTTACTCAGCAGATAAAACGCATTTACCAACAGCAAAGTGTATTTGATCTTCATTTCAAAAGCCCACCCTTCTTAAATGGGTAGCTGACTATTCGTCATCCACAAAACCGGACTCCTAAAATTCTTCACAGTAAGTTCCTCTCAGTGTATCTGGAAGCTGTTCTTGAGATTACACTGCAAGCTAGTAACATTTTAAAAACCAAGCGTACCAAACACAAAACCCACAAGCCTGCAGGATTATCAAACTTGCCAAGCACAAAGAGGCCAGTTGGGAACAGTGGTATCTTTTAATACACATTCCCTTGCTGTTTTCCCTTTCAGATGCCTCAGAACCATGTATATTAATATGGTTTGCTATATTTAAAACATACTTGACAGTAGTGCTGTGCCTCCAACCTAATGCCTTCAACAAGGTAAGAATTCAGCCCTGCAGTGATTTGGGGTGGATGATTTTTTTAATACATACTTTAACCATTACAAGATCAATAAACAGGCAAATAAACTCAACCCCTTCCTCCTCTAAATCAATTAATCTTTTATTTCCCTGAATAACTTGGGCAAGAATCAAGTACAGTCACAAGAGCAACTGTGGGAGATAGGATACCCGTGCTGGTATGAGGGGACGCTGCAGTTAAATACCAGACACAAAACCAAAACATTACTCTGCTGATTCTGCTGCAGCTTGCCAGGGGACAGCAGACAAGCCCATTAATTCCCTTTTTTCCCACGCTTGCCAATAGGGGGATACTACTTGCTACTTGACTAAGGCAGTCCCAACCCTAATTTGAGTTAATAGAGATCAGTTCAAAGCGTTAATGAACGTCAGCAATAAATATAAGTTTATGACGAAAGTGAAAAAGGAAGAGTCCTTCAGGTATGGCAGTTACCTCATCCTTGCTGCTGCCTTCAGGGAGACAGATGTGAATAACATGTAGACCAACCTGCCAAAAGAAAACACTTATAATTACCAAAGGCAAGTAGCTCATGATTAATAACAAGTGTGTCGGCTAAAGCTTACCTCTTTGGCAAAGTTCTTGTTTATTTCTTGAATCAAATAATCATTATGTGCCTTGGGGAACAAAACAGAAACTAAGTTTTAAAACAGGTTTAAAACAATAAAACAAGTCTACGCAAGAAATGTAGCGAGATGACTGTGTCTATTAGTATTCAAACAAATAAAAAGCCAAGCAATTCTAAGAAAGAAGCAGAAGGCTACCCAGTAAATTTATTTTGGCTTGATTAGTTTAAGTGTGTGTTGATATCAGCCTGGCTTTTATAGACAAGAGTGGCCATTTCCTTCACGTAAGTTTACCATTTAAGAAAGGTACCAGTCTGTATCTGAAGAAACTGTTCTCCATCCAGCCATGTTACAGGGATGAAATAGGCAACAGCAATACTAGTATTTCCTGCAGTGTCCCTGTATCACCTAACAACACTGGTTTGCCTCACCACCAAAAATGAGGCACATCATTATCATCATATTTGCAGCGAGTTCTGTCAATACAGAAGCAAGAGAAGTTATCGGTTCCTCCCAATTGCCAGCAGGCACCTGCACTAGGGCAGAAGCATCTCCTGGGCAGGTTTACCTGGGAGACCATCTCACCCAGGAACCCACCTCCCTGAGGTCTCTACACCTGTATGCACCATAAATATTACAATATTTAATTGTAATAATCACAACTGAATTTTACTCTTCAAGTTACTCTTGAATCTTAGGAGGCTCTTCAAATATTTTCACATATTGTAACAATAAAACTGAGAATTCAATATCCAGAACTAGAAACCCCCTACCAACCGATCAGTGAGAGTTCCACCCTCAAAAATGTTAGTGGCTTCATAACAAAATGAACAAAACTCTTCTCGCAGCTATATGATTATATATAAAACCTGTCTTCCAACCCAGACAACAAGACCAAAATAAATCATTTTAAAAGGGTTTGTACAATTTCATGAACACATTCTACGTAGCTTTTTCCACAAGACTCGGTGCCAGTGACTTCCCATCAGAGTTGAGCCGCTCACTTCATGGTTAGCTGCCAGCGCAGGCTTCGACTGTCAATAGCATCACCCAAAAAGACTTTGGTTCAAGGCCATAACAATTTACCAACCTGTTAATGGTTCAAGACTGTTGTCAATGAAAAAAAAGAGCATTTAAAAGGACAGGCTCTGGGCAGAGAGGCAGCTCCTGAGAGGGGATGAGGGCTTGGCCTCCATCCCCCGGCTCCCTCCCCCAGCCCAGCACTGCTAGTCTCCCACTCCCCAAATCTGGCAGCTGGGGGCAAGGGGCGGCACAGAGCCTGCTGCACTGAGAACACGCGTGGAGCTCACACTGTGGCGAGGGAAGAAGAGACGGGATTAAGAACAGCTCAGCAGCTGCTCCCCTGTGCCAGTAAACATGGAATTGTATCCCCACACTGATGTTTGTCTGGGATTGCTCGAGAGGTTTGCCTGGGATTCAGCCACCAGCTGTACCACGCTGTCCCACGTAACGCCCCCGCGGCACCGGCTGGTGAACGCTCACCTCGTGCGGGCGCAGACAGTCCCTGCCCTGAACCGGTTCCCATCACAACCCGTGGAGTGGCACAGGCGAGGCCAGAGCTCAGGACGCGGGCTGGCAGGGCGCAGGGGCAGGGCAGGGGGCGCAGGGGAGCCGGCAGCGCTTCGCTGAGCTTTGCAGGGCAACAGCTCCATTGCTAAGCAGGATCCTGCCGCTATATGTTAGTTTTCAGCTCCAACAAAATTAAGAAGCAGCCACCTATCATTTTCTGCTGTTGCACAGCTCCAAATGAGGTTCAACACGGATAATAAGCAACGCAGGTATCAATCTCGGTATCAATTCAGGTTCAGATGGCTAGAGAGGAAAAGAAGGCATCTAAAACCATTCCGGAGCGGGCTCAGTCTGCAACTCCTCATTCCCAGTGCTGCTGCAGAGGTGGTGCCACGTTACGCCGACTGGCAAAGGAGACCATTACCCACGAGCGACTGGCAAAGGAGACCATTTCGCTGCCCTCCCTCTGCCCACGTTCCCCAGTAGAGCAGTGCACCACAAGAGCATCTGTAGACTAAAACAAGTCTTCTTTGTACCAACAAATAAAATGAGTTCTGCTTCAGTCCTTAACCAGACTAGAGCTAGGGTGACTGACAGCTAGAGAACATGGTTTGGGTGAATTTCATCCAGAAGGATCTAGGCCACATGTTCCTACAGCCACCTCATGATGCAAACCAAGTGAGGTAAACGGGGACAAGAGGGACATTCATTTAAAGCACAACCATGATCAAAAGAAAAACACTGATGTAGATGCATCCCAACTGATATTAAAAGCGAGCAGGAACCTCCCCCTCCTCACACAATGCTCTCTCCCATCCTAACAACGTCCCTTCCCTCATGCCAGCATAAAGCTCTCATGCGGCCATGCAGAAAACCAGACTCGAGGACTAACGCGGCAGAAAGGAAGCCTCCCCAGACTCCTCCAGCCCCGGGTGGATCACTGCCCCAATGCAGCTCACGGTGCAACTGGATGGAGACAAGACAGGAGTGAGAAACAAGAGGTCACTGAGAAGACGAGTCACTGCTTTTCTAGCAGTCCTTAAACTTACAGCCTTAGAGGGCTATTTGAAAACACTACCACAATTACCTGAGGGGGGAGGGTAAGAGATGGGAGAGCTTGTTCAGTCAGCCTTGCTAGAAGACCTACTGAAACAAAGTTGGTGCTGCATTTCTTAGATTCACTATCAGTACTTAAAAAATATTTATAGTTACGTTTTAAAATTAAAACCTACTGGGTCAGAGATTCAGTGTGTGCCCACTCAAAACCAACACCACCACCCTAGGAAACAGGACAAAAACATTTTTGCCTGAATGGCTCCGAGTCCCACTCTGAATGACAAACATACCCAGTTTATTGGCCTTGAAACCTTAAGAAATCTAAAGAGGAACATCTCTCAGCTTTGCAGGGGTAGCTATCCTCATCTATGAGTTCGATTGCTATCTCAAAGATGGCAGCGCCAGCGGGATGGAAAGGAAAGCTCTTCACGGTGTTAGTAATACAACAGCTCTCAATTACTACGAGATTGCTTCGCCTTAGAAAGCCCTGCTACTTCTAAAGCATACTGGCATTTTACACAGAGCGTTTATTTCACACAGGCCCTTTTGAGCTAACTGGGAGTTTTCAGTGTGGTTTTCCTCTCATTAGGGCAGGAAAGTTAGCAGTAACGTAGTCATAAGCTGCCCAAAGGCAACGAGGCTGGCAGGAAGCATCAGGGTCTTTCCTTACCCCGGCAATGTTATTTCAGGGGTGGGAGGTGAAGGGAGGCCCACGTTTTCGGGCACGTAAACACTTTTTTCAGGCCTGCCACAAAACCTTCAAGCTAAATAAAGGTTGAGAACAACCGCTTTGACTTTAAATTAAGTACGTCAATCAACTTAGACAACCTGTGAGAAAAGGCAATCTGCACTTACAACGGGGAAGACTGTGTTAGCAAAGGGAGGAAGGGCTAAAATTGTTCCCTTCCTTCACAAACCTTTCCCACAGCCTGAAGTTTGCTGTGGCTGTTTCAGGCCTGGAGAAGGGCTGTGAGACTGAAAACTCTTCAGTCTACAGCCTGGTGGGATTACCTCCTCCTACCACTTTGCTTGAATAAAAGTCACTTTCTGCATCCTGCACTTCTGAAGCTTCAGACAAGCAACGGTACTGAAGGGGATCTCTTGCAGCCAGCTAGCATACAGACATACTTCACCTGAATAATGGCAAGCGTTGGCTCAAGCCGAGGGTTTTCTCTCTTAAGAGAGGCCAAGGATTTTTTTGCATTCTCGGTGATTTTGCTGTAACACAATAACAACAGGCAAATCTTTAGCAAAATACATCAGCAGAAACCTATGTTAGTCAGCAATACGGAATAAATGCTTAGGTACATATGCTTTTAATCATCAAAATTACGCATGGATGAAAACCGTGAAGGCTGGTGTTCAGCAGTCAGGTACAGAAAACCCTAACAGACCAAAACACCTTTGTTTTACAGATATGTGTGTCATCGCTGCAACACGCTCAAAACTTTATAGCTAGCCTATGTTATTTCATGAGAAGGCTGGTCCAGCCCCACCACGGGAAGCACAGCAGGGATCCACCACCCCCAGCCCTCAGCTCAGGTGGGTCCTTTGTTTCCATACCCTTGGCCCAGGTGGCGACAGAAGCAGAGGCCTTTACACCTGGGACCGCTACAGCTTAACACAGGCATCACCAGCCCTAACAGCAGCAACCCCGCCACTTTTCATGGATGCTATTCAAAACTCCGGGCAGCGGGAGACAGAGGAGCTCTGTTTGCCGCCCTGCTTCTTGGAAAAACCAGCGGCTGCCAGGCACTGGAAAAATTTTCTGGGTAAGTGGCTGCCAGCTCTCCTCTGTTACCTCCTGCCACATGCAGTTGATACTTACCTAGCAGGGGAAGAAGGAGACGCTGCAGGAACTAGGAGACCCCCTGAAAGATGCCTGGTCTGTCCCCCATAGCTGGGGAAAACACAGCCTAGAGCGTTTTTTTGCTACCTCATACCTTCCCCCTTGCAGAGGCCAATGACCAATTCAGGTCAACACCGTGGCAGGCGAACTGTCCCAGCTGAGGTGGAACGGACGTGGCGCGGAGGGGG